>NC_079189.1:421560543-421745543 GCF_029499605.1 Hyla sarda
TTATGTAAAAGGAATATGGTATTAGATAGATATACAGAGGCATCATCAAACATGTAGCCTTGGACTCACCAGAGGACATAACTCTGAAGGCCTGAAAGCGAGACAGTAAGGCTGGGTTCACATATGTCTTTCATCCAGCATAGGTAAACTCAGCCTAGATCTCGACACAACTGATGCCGTAACTGATGACTATGTGCATGGCATCCGGCATCCATTGCAAGCTGCGTCCCCTTGTCCAGTGCCCTCCGTTGTGTCCAACCATCTGGCATCAAAATTGAGACATTGGATGATTGTGAACTGTCCCATTTGAATGAATGAGAACAGTTTTAGCATCAGTTTCCCTCCAGTGCATGCCTGAGAGAAACTATGGACATGTGAACCCAGCCTGACTTAAAGGGGTACTCCGGTACCACAGTTTTATGGTTATCTAGCGTGTTTGTAGCGAGTTTAGCACTTTTGTAATTCACATATTATACATCTGTCCACAGCATATATGTTTTTTACTGACCTCTTTTCTGTGAAGGAAGTTCAGTGGTTTTTCTGGTTGCTTTTGACTGTCGTCCACACTCACGGCCATGTTTGTTCACTGTTGTGGACAAGGCGTCAGAGCTGCAGGCATTGCTGTTTTTTTCTCTCCTGCAAGGGTTTCGCCCCTTTTCCTCACCCCTGTAATGAATATTCATTGAATTGTTGCGGGAGGATGGATGTCTCCTACCGCTGTCAGCCAGCCCAGCGCCGGCTAACAATGTACTGAATACCCTGTATCAGCGCTGCAGCTGACATGTAACCCCTTCCCCACCATGGGGACCATGCGCCCGCGGGGGGAATAAGCTATCATGATTCCCCACGGGCGCATGGTCCCCATGGCGGGGGAATTAGTAACATGTCAGCTGCAGCGCTATCATGATTCCCCTGCGGGCACACTGTCAGCTTCTCACCCTGCAGTCCCCACATCAGAGAATGAATGAATCGTCATTTGCAGCGCGCTTTCCCCACATTAAGGAGCTAATCATATTTGACCTGCGGGCGCTGCTCTCCTTCTCCCCCCCCCCCCCCCATGAATTATCAGCCGCAGCACTGCACTGTCCCCCACATCGGGGAAATAATCATGTGTGACCTGCGGGCGATGCTCTGCTTCCTGCCCTTCCCCCCTCTCCCCCCCCAAAGCAATGTCCCTGTAAGGGTTAAAGGACATCTGTACTGGTGAATTTTACATATTCCTGTGCCCGGGCTGCAAAAATAAACAAAATAAACTTTGACTCACCTTCCTGCATTCCCCCATTGCTATGATAATGGCCTCACTGTACTCCTCTTCGATCCTCATGCTGCTTCCTGGGGACAGGAACGTCACAGAGCCGCCAGCGTTTCATCGGCCGCAGCGATGTCACGCCTCGGCCAGTGATAGGTTGAGCACACTTTCATGTAAGGAGCCGGCCGGAGCAGCACCCACGGGTCACATATGATTATTTCGTGGGGGACAGCGCAGCGCTGCAGCTGATAATTCATTGGGGGAGAAGGAGAGCAGCGCCCGCGGGTCACGTATGATTAGTTCCCTAATGTGGGGACAACGTGCTGCGGATGACAATTCATTGGGAGGGTGAGAAGGAGAGCAGAGCCCGCGGGTCATATATGATCAGTTCCCCTGCTGACAATTCATTCATTCCCTGATGTGGGGACTGTGGGGTTTGAAGCTGACTAATGAGCAGAACGGGGAAAGCGAGTGCTTAAGGGGAAAGAAAGAAAAAGCCACCCACAAACAGGGCTGGGCGGCAACGCAAAACAAGTTTGGACACTGAAAGTGGAGACAGGCTACAAGGCATGCTGGGAGTTGTAGCTTCTAAAACAAAGGCAAAAAGGAAATAGATGCTACACTACATGGACACACTTGTTCAAAGAAAGGAAACGAAAGACAAACAAAGAGCAAGCACCAGACCAGAGATAACAAGAAAACTCACCTGCACGGGTAAGTAGAAACTGAAAAAACACATTGGCCACCGGAGTACCCCTTTAACAGTTCCCTTTGCAGAAGAAAGGACCAGGGGCCAAGAGGAGTGTTATCCTGCTGGGGACAAGGACCGCAGGTACCAATGCAAGCAAACTTTATTGCACACCAATTTTCTTATGGAGTGAAACAGTTCCTAAACAGTTTGCTGGCAGGAATCTGGGCTGTTTTTGTAATGTAAAGCCCTTCACTTTTGGCCACTGCTCTCCTGTGGACTCTCTTGTAACTGCAGCCCTTCTCACAATCACCAATCCTGCCGGTGCTCCTGCAAATATTCTGTCACATATGGTTTTTGTCTACTTACTCAGGAGAGCCAGAGCATCTCAGTGTAACCTCTTCCCAGCAATCCAGGCCACTCTCGCTCTCTCTCTGTAGGCTACACAAGTTGTAGGAACCCTTTCACTCACACACACACACACATGACCCTGCTGCTATAGGGTCAACCACACAGCACTCAAAAAGTCACCTGTCAAGAAAGGTTTCAGGTCTCAGCTAAGCATCCATGACTTTGTAAGGTGGTCCACACTACTTTCTCACTACCTTCTGGGCCAATCATTAATCAATACAGAAAATATGCATGTCCTAGAATATTACTGTTTACAATGATCATATTATACCAGTTATTTGTAAATCTTTGCATGAATTGTCCCTAGTAGAAGGTGAAGATCTCCAAATCAACATCAAATGAGGTTGTGTTTTGCAGACTTTTTGGGGCCAATTATTGTGTTTTAAGGTGCCCTTTAGACAAAAGGAGACAAAACCTGCTAATTTTGATGAGTTTGGCTGACTGTCATGATGGTGCATGGAATCCTCCTGACAATGGATAATGTCAAAGGAGCAAAGGGTTTGGTGTGTTACATTCCAACAGCCCAACCCAATTGGTCTAATAGAGAGATGCTGGTCTAGTACCAGAGCTGTCTGGCCGTGCCTCACCTCTTTTTTCTGTCCATGGAGGATACATGAACACTTGGCAGTGTCAAACATTCATGTGTATGGGGAGATTTGTAGGTAGTTTCGTAAGGATGACAGCAGTATATGACCACCTTACCTCATACAGTAGATGGATGGATAGATGGAGAATGAGAGAGAGAGAATTAAAGATGGATCTTAAATACACTTATACAATAATTGTCATAGAACAATCGTCCTGTATTGACGCTATATTGAGGTGTTGGTGCTATGTATTTTTCTAATTATTTTCATTCCATCTTAGTAGTGATAATATGTTAGTGGTGCTGTGCAGTATATCAGTAAAGAGTAGTATTAATCCCCTGTGCCGTAATCCTCACATCTTCATGTTTCAGGGCTGAAGGTTTGCTGGGTAGTGGTTCAGTGTTTACGTCCTAATTAACTCTGCTCCATGTTATCATGGACAATCTTAACTAGGGACGCTCATTAATTGAAAGCAAATTAATTCCTTTCCCTCGATAATTCAGCTGCTCGGGTTTTCATTTTTCTAGGGCAGGTTACAGAAACGCTATTACAAAAGGTCACTCTTTGAGGTTGGAGGCGTCAGGAATATGATTTTATGAGAAGATACACATGTAAATCTTCAGAACGACAAACATTAGGTATGAAATATACAAATAATAGAAGAGGTAAGGGCTTTCCATTTTCTATATGACAACGTACACAAGCCTAATGGAGAAATAGCTCAGCTAAGCACATGAATCAAATGATAGAAGATTTAACAGTCTAATAGCACTATCAAGAGATGTAGCAGAGCTGAATTTATAACTGATTAGGTTTTCCTATATGTCTATAGAATACCAAATCTAACAGAATGAGAGGATGGTATAGTATGGAAAGTAACAAGCTCAGCTCTATCTTTTTTACCTGAGAATCTTTTAGAAATACACTGGAGGACTATTCATCACACCTGGTCCAAAAGAAAAGTAAAGACACACCCAAGAGAAATCAGGTTGTTTCTTTTGTTAAATGGCCTCTTAAAATAGTAAGCCAATCTGCACAATTGTTATGGCTAACAGCTCCATTTTTTCTCTTTACACTAGTTTGAATAAATCTTACCCATTGACTATATAAGTCACGTACTGTGGTCAATTGAGGGACTAGTGGTGCCATGGGATGCACTACAAATGACAGCTCTTTTTATATATTTCCTATTTGTCTAATTAGTAAAAAGAGAGAATGTGCACAGGTGGTATTTTCCATCTACAGCTGATTTTTTCAAAGTATAGTATTTATTATAAAGGCACTCTGTTACTTCTAATACCTCCCTATACTAGAGTAGTCTGTAAATAGGTTAAAAGATACTGTTATTTTTATGTTTTTACTCACTTGGATTTCCCTATAGGTTAAAAGATACTGTTTATTTTTATGTTTTTACTCACTTGGATTTCCCTACTGCAAATTGTTCATGCAACAGCACCGAGAGGACTATTTAGCATTGAGGTTTAAAAAATAGGACTACTTAAACCTGTGAGTTTGCAGGCTTATAGCGGTAAATGCAAGATAGCTATAGTTGGGGTGCACAGAGTCCTTTAAATTTACAATGTGCCTCCCCGACTTTCAGTCGCTGGGGTTCTAGTTTGTGAAACCCATGAGGTTCAGTTATGGTCACTGGGGACAAAGTAATGTTATGGAATAAATGACTGGCCATGTAATAGTGGGCAAACTAAATCCACCAAAACAAAAAATTCCCTTTGTAAGGGACTCTGACTAATAAAGGAGAGCCCCAAATAGTTGACCCCTCCATTATGACATGTTTTTTCATATGTTTCATGATATAGTAGATTTATCATTTAGCAGTCTTTCGTGCATGATGATGATAATAACTAGCTCATTTCAGCCAGTTATTCATTTGACCTATTTTCTTTTTTAACCTTTAAGCCTGGTATATCTCTGGCAGTCCCATAGGGATGCATATAGGGGGCATGTCAACCCAGCAGTCCCAGTTTTCCCCCTATAATCAGAAAATAAGTTGTCAAACACCGGAATACCCCTTAACTTTAACATGAAGCATAGACAAAGAAGTGTTAAAAAAAATAAACAAAGTACCGAACTGACACAAAGTAGAGGGAAGGGTAAATCCTAATAAACTGCCACCTCCAGGACCATACAATAAAGCCTTTTAGTATGTCAGGTATATATCAAGACTGTGATGTAGTGTAGGCATGCCTGGTATCACAGAACCACTTAGAATCATAATAATAGCAAATGGTGTCATAATGGGTATAAAAGCATGGAAGGAAAAAATCAAAAAAAGATTATGGCAGATATTCAAGCAGAACTTATAGGAGTACAGATGATCAGTCACAAAATGAATAGCCAAAGAGCATTTAGGTGCATGCTCAAGTCAATAGCTATCATTAAAGTCAGTGATGCCATGACTGCACAGCTATAGATAAGGCCATGCTCAACATTATTTCATCATATCCCTCAGGGAGACTACATTTATTAGGACTAAAAAATATCATTTTTTTTTCCTTATGTTTTTTTTAGAAGGCTGACTAATTCCCAGGTAGGATTTGACAGTATAAAAACAAATTCTGTTTCCCTCTTCCGTAAGCAGATTTGTCTCAGTTCATGTTTTGGCAGTCATCTTACTAGTTTAGCTACATGTACTGTATAATCATTCTGTCCTTGCTAGATGAGAAATAATGTCTCCATGTACTGACTTCCTATTGGGCTTGTGATAAGTGTACGTTTATGCTCATCAGTCAATACAAGCTTAAAGATCTGCAGTGTAAATCATGGGGGAGGGCCAGATTAACAGATACCAGGCTCCCTTAGACTCCCACTAGACAGTTTAGCTCAGTTGTAGTCACTGACCATAGCCGCGTCCTAATAAAACAGAAGTAAAAATCATCCAAGCAGCCTGAAGCAAATGAATAGTTGGTAAGTATGGCCCATGGGTCTGGATTAATTCATCTATTTCACCTTGATAAAAATGGTCATAGGAAGTCAGTATATGAGCATACAGTATATTGGGTACATATTTGTAATGTCAATTTAAGAAGTAAATGAAAATAATCTGGTAACATCAATATAATATTATAGATTATAAAGTGCAAGTTACATGGAATATATTATTGCCCATCTAGACAAATGATACCATGCTCTTCTTGTTGTATGAGCAACCGATAAAAATACTATATTTTTCCTTTTGTATCAGTTCTGAACGATAAAAGGTCTAGCATTCAGGAATTATAGTACATACTGGTACTTAGTAGTGCATGCATGAAAGTCTTGGGAATAATCAGATGGTCTCTTTAGAGGTGTGAATCATCTACTCCCCAGTTGGACTTTGATGCTGCTTCTACTTTCATTGAACTTTAAAGTGTAGCCGTAATGAGACATGAGCACTATAAATTGGGATAATGATGCCCATAAGCGGTTAAATGGGCTATAAAATGAATGCTCTGCAGAACTCAAACCCCTCAAGAAGTGCTCCTGTTGGTCCTAGAGCCAGTGTTCCACCAGTTATAAGACACTTCCAAAATATGTCATACCTAAATGTTAAAAGTTTTCATTGGTAAAAGTCCAGTCTTTGAAGCACACTCACAGGAGTTGGCAGCTTCACCTTGTGTCAGCTTTTCACAGCTTTGCTTAAAAGAGATGAAAATGACCCATAGACTTGAACAAAGATGAAAAAGTTAAAAGGGGGTAAATGTCTTTGAAAACTTTAATTTAACCCCTTAAAGGGGTACTCCGGTGAAAACTTTTTTTTTTTTAATCAACTGGTGCCAGAAAGTTAAACAGATTTGTAAATTACTTCTATTAAAAAATCTTAATCCTTCCTGTACTTATTAGCTGCTGAATACTACAGCGGAAATTTTTTTCTTTTTGAAACACAGAGCTGTCTGCTGACATCACGAGCACAGTGATCTCTGCTGACATCTCTGTGCATTTTAGGAACTGTCCAGAACAGCATATGTTTGCTATGGGGATTTCCTTTTACTCTGGACAGTTTCCAAAAATGGACAGAGATGTCAGCAGAGAGAACTCTGCTCATGATGTCAGCAGAGAGCTCTGTGTTTCAAATGGAAAACAATTTCCACTGTAGTATTCAGCAGCTTTAACTTTCTAAAGTTTTTCACCGGAGTACCCCTTTAAGGACCAAGCATTTTCCGTTTTGCACTTTTGTTTTTTCCTCCTTACCTTTAAAAAATCATAACCCTTTCAATTTTGCACCTAAAAATCCATATGATGGCTTATTTTTTGCGCCACCAATTCTATTTTGTAATGACATCAGTCATTTTACCCAAAAATCTCTGGTAAAAAGAAAAAAATACATTTCTCTATGAATTAAGAAACATGTTCTCCATAACTGGTGATATTCTTTAGTAACATAATGTACTATGTATGTGTGTCTTTAAAGAGTACCTCTCATGATCTTGTAAAATTTTATAATCCTCCCAGTGTACTGCCCCCATCATGATAAACCACCCCCTGCCTTTATTGTTGTTACTAGCTGAGTACCCGGCGTTGCCCAGTTTTTCCTACCTAATCCTTGTTGGGGAGGATAATCAACAAAGGAGGAAGCCTTTGACTTCATATCCCATCCTCATATCCCATAACTATATCCCGTCCTCATATCTTAACCTCATATCCTGTCCTCATATCCCGTCCTTATATCCCGTCCTTATATCCCGTCCTCATATCTCGACCTCACATCCCGGCCTCCTATAGTGACCTCCTATCCCGACCTCTTATCCCATCCTCATATCCCAACCTCCCATCCCAACCTCTTATCCCGTCCTCATATCTCGACCTCGTATCCCATCCTCGTATCCCGAACTCCTATCCCAACCTCCTATCTCTACCTCCTATCTCAACCTCCTATCTTGACCTCATATCCTGTCCTCATATCCTGTCCTCATATCCCGACCTCACATCCCAACCTCACATCCCGTCCCCATATCCTGCCCCCCGACCACATATTCTGTCCTCCTATCCCGTCCTCCTATGTTGACCTCATATCCCGTCCTCATTAAAATCCTACAAAGGGACGTGGCCTTCAGGGAAAAGGGGTCTCCAAAAAAAACTACATTTTTGAAAGAAACCTACAAATTTATTACTGTTTCCACATACAATGTGATTGATTTGAGCTTGGGAAAACCCGACAGCTCTGAGTATGTGTAAAGTAAAGAGCAAAATGTTGGGAAAATCAGCAAATACTGCCCTAGGGCTAGGATACTAAGACTATGGGCCTCATAGTCAGATGAGTTTAGCATGATTTATCTATTAAACCTTTCCTTTCCTTAACTACTGATCATACAATATATTCATTTAATTTACTTCTATGGTACCGATACTAGCAACATAAACTATATAGTAATTAGAAATGATGCTTGTTAAGCTAAGAGTGGTTAATCATATGTACTGTAAGCTTCAAAGTGCCGTATCCATTTCAATATGAGAGAATAGCAGAAGAGAACTGTACACGTAGCAGTTTATCAATCAAAACAAAACAATTGCTAGTGTGGTTAGCGCCACTTAATAAATTCAGTATCCATAGCAACTACTGCAAAGTTCTCAGAATTGCCCTTTATTGTGGATAAGTCACTCACCTGATGCTTGTTTGACAAATCCAAAGGATATGCCACAAATCTCATCATTAATGTAACATAAAAAGAATGGAGGAGCTCAAGAAAAAGGATTCTGCGGGTATATTATAAAAATAAAGCAGAGCTACAGTTAGTGTTTCACTAGGATCCAATGCTAAAAGCCCTTTATTTACATGTATTTTTAAATATTTATCCTATACGATCTACAGAAATAGGCATATTGCCAAAATACCAACACAATCACTATTCACTGTTACATTAGTAGTAATATATGTATATTATTATTTCTTTAACTCTCTAAGGACCCAGCCAATTTTGGCCTTAAAGGGGTACTCTGGTGGAAAACATTATTATTATTATTATTTGTATTTATTTTTTTAATCAACTGGTGCCAAACATGTTAACAGATTTGTAAATTACTTCTATTTAAAAATCTTAATCCTTCCAGTACTCATCAGCTGTTGTATACTACAGTGGAAGTTGTATAGTTATTTTCTGTCTGAACTCAGTGCTCTCTGCTGACACCTCTGTCCATGTCAGGAACTGTCCAGAGCAGGAACAAATCCCCACAGCAATCCTCTCCTGCTCTTGACAGTTCCTGACATGGACAGAGGTGTCAGCAGAGAGCACTGTGGTCAGACAGAAAATAACTTCACATCTTCCTCTGATAAATCCTGGAAGGATAAAGTTTTTTTTTTACATAAAAGTAATTTACAAATCTGTTTAACTGTCTGGCACCAGTTGATTATAATAAAACAGTTTACTGAAGCCCACTCTTTCCTGAGGGTTTAGTAAAGCCCACTCTTTCCTGAGGGTTAAGTAAAGCCCACTCTTTCCTGAGGGTTAAGTAAAGCCCACTCTTTCCTGAGGGTTTAGTAAAGCCCACTCTTTCCTGAGGATTTAGTAAAAATCCACTTTTTCCTGAGGGTTTAGTAAAGCCCACTCTTTCCTGAGGGTTTAGTACAGCCCACTCTTTTCTGAGGGTTTAGTAAAGCCCACTCTTTTCTGAGGGTTTAGTACAGCCCACTCTTTTCTGAGGGTTTAGTACAGCCCACTCTTTTCTGAGGGTTTAGTACAGCCCACTCTTTTCTGAGGGTTTAGTACAGCCCACTCTTTTCTGAGGGTTTAGTAAAGCCCACTCTTTCCTGAAGGTTTAGTACAGCCCACTCTTTTCTGAGGGTTTAGTAAAGCCCACTCTTTCCTGAGGGTTTAGTACAGCCCACTCTTTTCTGAGGGTTTAGTGAAGCCCCCTCTTTTCTGAGAGTTTAGTAAAGCCCACTCTTTCCTGAGGGTTTAGTACAGCCCACTCTTTTCTGAGGGTTTAGTGAAGCCCACTCTTTTCTGAGGGTTTAGTAAAGCCCACTCTTTTCTGAGGGTTTAGTGAAGCCCACTCTTTTCTGAGGGTTTAGTGAAGCCCACTCTTTTCTGAGGGTTTAGTGAAGCCCACTCTTTTCTGAGGGTTTAGTGAAGCCCACTCTTTTCCGAGGGTTTAGTAAAGCCCACTCTTTTCTGAGGGTTTTGTATAGTTATTTTCTGTGTGACCACAGTGCTCTCTGCTGACACCTCTGTCCATGTCAGGAACTATCCAGAGCAGGAACAAATTCCCATGGCACACCTCTCCTGCTCTGGACAGTTCCTGACATGGACAGAGGTGTCAGCAGAGAGCAATGTGGTCAGACAGAAACGAACTTCACAACTTCCTTTGCAGTATACAGCAGCTGATAAATCCTGGAAGGGTAATGTTTTTTTACATTAAAGTCATTTACAAATCTGTTTAACTTTCTGGCACCAGTTGATTAGAATAAAATTGCTTTCCACCAGAGTAACCCTTTAGGGACCAGGCCAATTTTATTATTGCGTTTTCATTTTTTCCTCCTCGTCTTCTGAAGTCCATAACTCTTTTATATTTCCATCCACAGACCCGTATGATGGATTGTTTTTTGCGTGACCAATTTTACTTTGTAATGACATCACTCACTTTACTATAAAATGTATGGCCAACCTAAAAAATTATTATTTGTGTGAGAAAATGTTAATGAAAACTGCAATTTTGCTAATTTTGGAGGGTTTTGCAATGCGTTTCCAAGCAGATATTGGAATCTGGATTTTCTACAGCGGTATCTCTGCCCGAGAAATTCCGTACTGTAAATGAAACAGCCGAATCTTGTTGAAAATAATAGGACAATGCTACACCGGGTTTTTCTACTCTAAAAATGTGTTCTGTGTATTGGCCTTTAGACTTTAAACTTCTACTTTGTTCTAAATCCAATGTGTAGCGAGCAAGAGCTTTTAGACATAACAGTAACTATTATTTATGACTTATATAGTCAGTGCAATAAGCAGTGGTAAATCTTGAGCTTGAATGGTTAAAGGGAATCCTGTGAAGGAGATATTTGAGGAGTCTTTGGTGAGTGCTGCAAGATAAAATATGTGCAAGCTGGTCTCTTTTACTATAAAAGGCTGTGTAGTCACAGTAGGTGGACAGTGGAGACAGACAGTTAGCATTTAACAGAAGCAACTGAGCAGTAGGAGCAGGGAATAGTGGTTGTGGCAATGTACCAGGGACCTGCACACAGACTCAAAAGGGGGTTTGAGCACCTGCCCTTTTAATGCATCTGTGCTATAATTCCCTTACTGATTGGGACCTCCATGGGTTGATGTGGGACCCATTTAGCTGGCATGACTACCAGAGGTCCTTTACCTAAGGAAATGTGTTGTTTTAACATATGTAAGGTTTTTACAAACATTTTTAATAAGTGCCCTTTTTTTCTATACCTGAGCCCCTGCCCCCCAAAATGTCTGTGCACATCCCTGCAATGAACAGTCATGGATTGGAAAGAGACAAGTAGTAGATAGGCAAGGTCATGGTGAGGCAGTCAATGGTTGACAAGTTAAAAACATTATGGTTGACTGATTCAGTAGGACAAGACAAAAAAAACTAAAACTAACACTAACTATTAACTAAAAAAAGTTATTTCCTATGAGAAATCAAATATAACCTGTAATATTATTACACTCCAGGAACAGGAATATTAAACTATAACCTCTGAACAGGAACAATTTACAACCCGGAGCAAGTATTTGGCTTATTCAACACACTGTGCTACAGGAATGTTGCTCTAGAATTGACAAACCATTAAAGGGGTATTCCAGGAATTTTTTTCACTAAAATTGGACAATGGAAAAGGAAGAATATTACCTGGTCTGATGAGCCTCAATTCAAGCTGCCCCATTCAGATGGCAGGAATGGCATAAACAACAGGAAAGCATGGATCTAGCCTGCCGTGTATCAATGGTTCAGATTGGTGGTGGTATATTGGTGTGGGGGACATTTCTGGCACACTTTGGACCTTTTTGTACTAATTGAGCATCATTTAAACGTGACAACCTACCTGAGTATTGTTGCTGACCATGTACATCCCTTTATGACCACAGTGTACCCATCTTCTGATGGCTACTTCTGTTAGGATAATATGCACCATGTCACATAGTTCACATTATCTAAAACTGGTTTCTTGAACATGACAATGAGTTCACTGTACTCCAACGGCCTCCACAGTCACCAGATCTCAATCCAATAGAACACCTTTGAGGTGTGTTGGAATTGGATATTCACATCATGGATGTGCGGCCAACAAATCTGCAGCAACTGTGTGATGCTATCATGTCCATTCGGAACCTAAGGAGACAGGCATCAGACCCAAGAAAACTGGGGGATAGAGGACCTATTGTTTTTCCTCTAATTTCTGGGACAGTAGGAGAAAATTCTCAGGCTACTGCTGACTAAGGAGCTAAATAAGGACCTTATTAGTAAACTAGCTAGATCCACTGGATTTACTAAGAGGTGCATGCCTCTTAGTAAATCCAGCATCACCTTGCATCCAGCCAAGAAATATACACTCTGGCGCCCTTCCTGCCTTCTTTCTCTCTCTTTACATCCACTTGGTGTGGGCAGCATACCTGCTCCAAATGTTGCAAATTTTTGCTCATAAATGTCAATTCCTGTAGAAAATTGTCCTTCATGCACAAAAGTGAGAGACATCAGGGCATGTGCACAGCTGAAAAGGCTTAAAGGGGTACTCCGGTGGAAAAAAATTCAAATCAACTGGTGCCAAAAAGTTAAAAAGATTTTTTAATTACTTCTATTAAAAAATCTTAATCCTTCCAGTACTTATCAGCTGTTGTATACTACAAAGGAAGTTGTATAGTTATTTTCTTTCTGACCACAGTGCTCTCTGCTGACACCTCTGTCCATTTCAGGAACTGTCCATATGTCTGATCGCGGGGTCCCACAATCTCTCATGCAGACACCCACCTGTGGCAGCTACACAGAGCGATGTTCGCTCTGTGTCTGAAGGGTCATGACTATAGGGCCGGAGTTTTGTGACATCACGACTTCGTCCCCTTGTGATGTCACATCCCGCCCCCTCAATGCAAGCCTATGTTGGGGGCATTACTATCGAGTAAATTTCAGCCACAATTTAGGCCAATTTCTTGCATAAATTATAGTAAAAGGGTCCACCTCTTCCACTAAGCTCCACTCACTTTTTCAAAAGTGTAGCTAGTGGCACAAAATGTACGACTATTATGTGCCAGGAAATTGATAAATCCTTAAATGGGTACTCCAGGGAAGCATATATATTTATATATATATATTTATATATATATATATATATATATATATATATATATATATATATATATATATATATATATATAATTAAGCTCCAAAGCCACCACACTACCTAGATACACTGGGGCAAAAAAGTATTTAGTCAGCCACCAATTGTGCAAGTTCTCTCACTTAAAAAGATTAGGGTGGCCTGTAATTTTCATCATAGGTATACCTCAAATATGAGGGGGGGGGGGAATCCATAAAATCACATTTTCTGATTTTTAAAGACTTCATTTGTAAATGATGGTGGAAAAAAAGTATTTGGTCAATAACAAAAGTTCATCTCAATACATTGTTATATACCCTTTGTTGGCAATGACAGAGGTGAAACGTTTTCTGTAAGTCTTCACAAGGGTTTCACACACTGTTGCTGGTATTTTGGCCCATTTCTCCATGCAGATCTCCTCTAGAGCAGTGATGTTTTGAGGCTGTCGCTGGGCAACATCGACTTTCAACTCTCTCCAAAGGTTTTCTATGGGGTTTAGATCTGGAGACTGGCTAGGCCACTCCAGAACCTTAAAAAGCTTCTTACGAAGCCACTCCTTCATTGCCTGGGCAGTGTGTTTGGGATCATTGTCATGCTGAAAGACCCAGCCACGTTTCATCTCCAATGCCCTTGCTGATAGAAGGAGGTTTTTACTCAAAATATCACGGTACATGGCCCCATTCATACTTTCCTTTACATGGATCAGTTGTCTTGGTCCCTTAGCAGAAAAATAGCCCCAAAGCATGATGTTTCCACCCCCATGCTGCACAGTAGGTATGGTATTATTTGGATGCAACTCAGCATTCTTTCTCCTCCAAACACGACAAGCTGAGTTTTTACCAAAAAGTTCTACTTTAGTTTCATCTGACCATATGAAATTCTCCCAATACTCTTCTGGATCATCCAAATGCTCTCTAGCAAACTTCAGACAGGCCGGACATGAACTGGCTTCAGCAGGGGGACACATCTGACACTGCATGATTTGAGTTCCTGGCAGCGTATTACTGATGTTACTGTGTGTTACTTATGGTACCCTTTGTTACTTTGGTCCCAGCTCTCTGCATTCTCTAGCACCCCCCCCCCCCCTTGTTTGTAGGTGACAAAAAACCTATTTTCCAACATCATTTGCAAATAAATTCTTTAAAAAATCAGACAATGTAATTTTATGGATTTTTTGCCCCAATGTATGTTCCCTGTAAATGATCCTGCCTGATATGTGCCCTGCTGTCTTCTTAGGCTGCTTTATATTCTCTCCCATCCTTCCCTCCCTTTGCCTAAATCTCCCAGCATTCATTGCAGCTTTGCTCTGCCAGCCAGCTTACTCTCTGAGAGCAGCTACCACCCTCCTGCTCTGAGCAGCAGAGAGAGGTTTAGTGTCTGATTGGCTAAGGCTGCACACACCTCCCAGTCCTCAGTACTAAAGATAGCTTGACTCATCAGTGCAGGACAGAAACGACATGGTCTGTGTCTCTCAGGAGTTTGGGGGCTTCTTTCAGAGAGGGACTTGGACAGAGACATAGATGGCTGTATGATGTAATTCCCTCACTTCATGCATGTAAGTAACAACCAAAAGAATGGATATTGAGTTGGGGTATAAAGCAAAGCGCTTTATACAAAAAAAAAAAAGAAGGATCAAATTATGAATATGATTGATCCTACGAGGTGAACATAAAAATGCCACAAAAAGAGTTCAATGATAGGTAATTATGTTGTGCAATTGGTAAAACAGGGTACAAACATCTATGCAAAATATATATAAATGATTTAATATACAGGGTGGGCCATTTACATGGATACACCTTAATAAAATGGGAATGGTTGGTGATATTAATTTCCTGTTTGTGGCACATGAGTATATGTGAGGGGGGACACTTTTCAAGATGGGTGGTGACCATGGTGGCCATTTTGAAGTCGGCCATTTTGAATCCAACTTTTGTTTTTTCAATAGGAAGAGGGTCATGTGACACATCAAACTTATTGGGAATTTCACAAGAAAAACTTTGATGTGCTTGGTTTTAAAGTAACTTTATTCTTTCATGAGTTATTTACAAGTTTCTGACCACTTAGAAAATGTGTTCAATGGGCTGCCCATTGTGTTGGATTGTCAATGCAACCCTCTTCTCCCACTCTTCACACACTGATAGCAACACCCCAAGAGAAATGCTAGCACAGGCTTCCACTATCTGTAGTTTCAGGTGCTGCACATCTCATATCTTCACAGCATAGACAATTGCCTTCAGATGCCCCCAAAGGTAAAAGTCTAGGGGGTCAGATCGGGAGACCTTGGGGGCCATTCAACTGGCCCACGACGACCAATCCACTTTCCAGAAAACTGTTCATCTAGGAATGCTCAGACCTGGCACGTTCCCTGAGTTTTTCCAGCAAGATGGTGCACCACCACATTATGGATGTCAGGTCCAAGCATTCCTAGATGAACAGTTTCCTGGAAAGTGGATTGGTTGTCGTGAGCCAGTTGAATGGCCCCCAAGGTCTCCCGATCTGACCCCCTTAGACTTTTATCTTTGGGGTCATCTGAAAGCAATTGTCTATGCTGTGAAGATACGAGATGTGCAGCACCTGAAACTACGGATACTGGAAGCCTGTGCTAGCATTTCTCCTGTGGTGTTGCTATCAGTGTGTGAAGAGTGGGAGAACAGGGTTGCATTGACAATCCAACACAATGGGAAGCACATTGAACATATTTTCTAAGTGGTCAGAAACTTGTTAATAACTCATGAAAGAATAAAGTTACGTTAAAACCAAGCACCTTATTGTTTTTCTAGTGAAATTCCCAATAAGTTTGATGTGTCACATGACCCTCTTCCTATTGAAAAAAAACTAAAGTTGGATTCAAAATGGCCGACTTCAAAATGGTCGCCATGGTCACAACCCATCTTGAAAAGTCCCCCCCCCTCACATATACTAATTATACTAATGTGCCACAAACAGGAAGTTAATATCACCAACCATTCCCAATTTATTAAGGTGTATCCATATAAATGGCCCACCCTATACAATAAATTAAAATAGAATCAAACTAATCAATACAAAACCCAATAATACACAATAGCATGCAGTACACAATTTTGGTCACAAGATGGCTCTACCACAACAAAACTGTCTCTATCACCTTAAAACACAAGGGGGAAGCAGAGCTACCCTGAATACGGCAGAAAAATATAATGGCAATCAATTACACCCAAGGAAACAATACCAATATTATACACACAACTACTTGCTATGCTCAGACTATAACCAATCTCAGATATCTAGAAGTATAGTATCCCAAATTATCTGGCTTGATATTAACTCCCCAGAATATGGATTACAGGGCTGATATTTTCCTCTGAGTCAATTTAGAAACAATATTCGGTAATATGCATCCTAACCGAATAGCACTAAATAATGACATAGCACCTTTAACACTACACCTCCGCAATAAGGCAGGAATGACTAAATATTAAGCCAGTTAATTATAACCCTTACTACAGGTAATCAAAGTTATACTTTACCAGATATCTGGGCCTAGGAGGTTCAGGAATGCAGACAAATGCAGGGTCTTTAGGAAGGTCAGCTCTTTGGATCAAGTCTGGTCTCTCTGATGTGGTGTCTGATTGATAGGCTGATCAGCTCCTCCCCCCCCCCCCCCCCTGATCCTTTCTCACCCAAGTTTTAACCTTTTTTCCCTACTAAGGATCCACCCAAATTAATATAATGTCATCCAATGATGACTTGTGGGTCTTAACTATGTAGGTTCAGAGTCTAGTTACATGACATCACAGCTAAACATTAATTTACTATAATTTTGTTAGAGATGCAAAAGATTATTGTGGCCAACTTATCACCTGTATACACATAATCCAAGACAAGACAACACCATTGATACTTCTCAGGCATCTCAAATAGATGGCCAGAGATATAGACAAATAGAACGCAAATACAACCCATTGTTATACACACACACACACACACACACACACCTGTATCCAGGTGTACAGAGCAGACCCCCCCCCTCCCATTGAAGTAAAAACAATTACAGACAATGAGTTTCACTCTCCAGGACTTTCATTGGAAACTTGCCAAACATCATGGGTATTGTCTTGTGTAATCCATTTTTATTACTTCACTTGTTCCACTCTGTCTTTCTCAAACACTGTTTTTCTCAAACTTCCTGACTTGGTGAAAATTCATCAAATTGAATCATTTTGATTCAATATGGATGTTTTGCCATTTTGCATCTTTCATATATCTTTCATATCATAACATCTGATTATATCGGTACCAAAAAGCCTGACAATTGCTCTATATAGCTTATGAATGATATTTAGACAATGAAATAGGTTCATGAGTGGGAAAGGAGGAGCTATGGGTTTAGTTCCCTGGAGTACCCCTTTAATAAAGCCTTAGTTAGTACTTGGTTGCTCAATTTTTTTAGGCAAAACCATGAAGTGCATTCAAAACACAGAAAAAAATTAAAATCTTTACAAAGTTTTTCTTGTACTAGCAATTCCACATGTGGTTTTGGCAAAAAATGCTGAATAAATAACTCTAAAGCTAGGACCAGATACTGACCAAAATACTAGGTGTGAACCCAGCCTAACAGTGCCTACAGTATCTATTTCACCGAAAGGCCAAAAAACCATAGTTCTTTGTATAGACTGGATTCTTATAGTTAGTCACAGACATTTCTCTGCTAAGATTCGCCGTAGCTTTGAAATATAGTAAGACGGCAAAACTGTTAAAATAGTGTAAACCATAAAATCCTGCTTCATCTTTTAGAACAGTATCCTGCTGGCTTACAGCTATACTTTTCTTAGCTAATCAGCTATTTTTTGAGTTTTTATGTTCAGCCATAGGAACAATAGAAACAGTTTTTTTTCCGTTTGATCTGCTTACACTGTGTTTTAGCCTCTGTTGCACATTGAGTTTTCCATGGCCCTTGATCATAATGTCTGTTAAAAACTATCATTAATTTGACTGATGTCTAAGACTTATTTTTTTTTAATGTTGCACAACTTATGATACATTTCTGTAATAATATCAACTATTCTTAATGTGGGTTTCCAGGCTACAGGATTATTATGTAATGTGACTCCCTGTGTAGTGAAAATAAAAAAGCCGACATACTCGCTTCCCCCGCTGCTCTGAATCTTTTGAACCTTCCGGTCCCACTGCACTCCTGTTCTTTTTCCTTCTAATGATGTATCACTCCTAGTGAATGGCTGATCAGGGAGCCAGCTGTCAGTAGAAGCACAGTAGGGATTGGAAGGTCTGAAAGTGGGGGCAGCAGG
Organism: Hyla sarda; assembly: GCF_029499605.1. NCBI lineage: Eukaryota > Metazoa > Chordata > Amphibia > Anura > Hylidae > Hyla > Hyla sarda. The sequence goes on from NC_079189.1 coordinate 421,579,028, forward strand.
GGAAGTAAGTATGTTTTTTTTTTAATTTTAACTAACAGGGAGTCACATCACATGATAATCTTGTAGCCCTCCAAAAAACCTTAAGGCCAAGGTTCCAGACAGGTTTTTTCTGGCATTTTTTGGAAAACTAGTGTTGGAAGAGGAAAACATATCCTGACTTGGCCAGTGTGTACAATATCTTCATCTGGATCCGTATTGGATAGCACCAAGTCAGGATATTTTTTCTTCTACAATACTACTGCAACTATGGGTTTCACTATATGGACACTGGTCGAATCATAGAGCCCCAAAATCCCCTCCTATATAAGTATTTGGCCAGATAAGAGTCCAAATTTCAAACCTCTTCCTCCTGTTCCTGTCATATACTGTATATCCCTGTCGCCAACATAATTACACGAGGCGCTGTCCTCTGCTTTTTCTTTTTTCCCTCTTTTTTTTGAAAACTGTAACTGCAGTTTTTGACATAAAGCCAGAAGTATATTCTGGAAGGAATTATACTTCTCCTTCCTCATGATTAAACTTAAACAAGCACAATTTAGGTGCTAGCTCCAACCTGGTAGCTACATCAATTTGTAAAGTTGGCCATGTACTTGATGCAAGGCAAAGGCTTTTTCAGTCAACTGAACCATAAACATGCATAGTCTACTGCCATACAATGCCATAATGTAACATGTCTGATCCCCCATCCCCTGCATCTGCCATTGATGGAAAGACAGGACAGTAAAGAAAGGCCTTGGTGCCTAAGGGGGCCCCAAAGTACACCTGCCCCTATAAGAGACCAGTATTACAATTGGCATATGGGGCCCTGTTGCAGATTTTGTATCGGGGCCCCGAAGCTACAAGTTATAACTATTTCCGCAGACACTGCTTTATACAGGGTAGCTGAAGCAAACTATTGGGAAATCCCACTAAACCTAAAAAGGACATTATCAAAAATGTTTTGATATTTTTCGACAAAAACTACATAGAACAATGTAGACAGATTGTCAGATGCCTATATTATGCATTTTCTATGCTTCATACAGTAAAAGTAGAAACTTGTTTCTTTCCTACAGCTGATGTTTTAGTTTTGCAGACTTCAAAATAAAAATTTTACAGCTACTGATGACTGGGTTGTAAATGATAGCTTAGTAAGCATATATTTTTATTTCAAGTATATGATGTACTAGTCAGTTCTTAAAACACATTGATGCTTTTGACATACTGCCTAGTGAAGAGTTTATGCGGTAGAATGCAGGTTTGCTTTCATGTATTGATGAAGAAGAGCTGAACTTGTCATTTATCGGCTTTGTTTATGCACTGTTTAAGGTTCTGTTCACATTTCGTTCTGAGCTTACAACAAAAGTATTGGCTCCCATTGTTAAATAAAATATATACCACACAGGGTGTACACAGAAATTTCTATTTAAAAAATGGTACAGATAAAAACTACAAATCACAGCGCAAAATATTAGCCCTCATACGGCCCTGTATATAAAAAAAACTGATTTCTAAGGGTCAGTATGGGAACATTTTTAACATAATTTTTGTTAAAACATGTTTTGACTATATTAAGTGTAATGTTAAAAAAATGTTTCCAATATTTCAACCCAACCCCCCCCCCCCCAATATTTTATGGTGTCTAACCCTTATATGGCTCAACGTATGGAAAAATAAAAAAAATTATGGCTTTTAAAAGATGAGGAGAAAAAAACAAAAAAGCAAAAATGAACCCTAGCTATGTCCTTAAGGGGTTAAGGGTGTCTGGGCTATGGCTCTGTTAACCTATCAGGGCCCTTCAATGAATGCAGGCCCTTTACCAACTCTACACTTACTTCACGAACAGTCACCTATGCCATTTGACCTACATGTTATACTATTTACATCAGGGAGTCTTAAAGGTAATCTGTTAGCTCTGTAACAGGTACAAAACTGAAGACATCAGTGGGGAGCTAATAGTATAAAGCTCTCTTCATACTAGCTTTATGGAGGAGGTGTTATGTATGACCAGTCCATGTTATGTGAATAAATTACTCTTCTATATCACTGAAGACTTAAAGCAAACCTGTTAGCATGATACAAGGAAAGAAGATGAGTGTAGGTTTATATAATTTGGAGTAGGATTCCTGAGTAAAAAACAGAGTAAACCCTGACAGGAGTCCTAGGAAAGACAGAGAGAGTCCTGCTTACTCCACCCACACAGGATGATTGACAGTGTTCCCTGTATCAGATTTACTTCTCTTTTTACTTAGAAATCCTGCCTAAACCAAAGTTCCCAAGCTGTCTTATATGTGCATTCTTATGTGACAAGTTGTTACAACACATTTGCTTTGCAGGGAATAAACATATTCTAATTAACTGCACATAATGGTGCATCCCAAGCACATGATTGTCAAATAACTTGGTGCATCCACTGGAACCTGTTCTCCAAATATTACCTTTGAGTTGGCACTGACCATTCCACAGAATACTCTTTTCTCTTATCTTATATGGCACATGGCCATTTTTGACTCTTTGAGTGAATTAATCGGGAGATCTCATTAGAACACATTCTATTACATTTCTCTACATCTACATCTCCTAACACATTTCATGAGGAAGGAAAAGCAGATGGCATCTTAAAGAATTGTATGCTTTTCTAATATTGCCTATTTGTTGTTTAATTAATTAATTTATACATTTAAGGACAGTATTAAACATTTGCCCTTTTATGCAGATATAACACATGATACAAGTAAAATGTAATCACCTATAAAGATCTTTTTTTATCTATAAATTGGAATCTCATTAAATAAAAAAGTTATCCCTAAGTTATGGATCACTTCCTTCAAATTGTATCAGGCCGATGTTTCAGGTTTTAGAGGATATTTACATAAGCAGATGGTGTAACTTTTTAATGATCTAGAGAAACAGTGCTAAACTAATCTCTCCTTAGAATAGTCATCTCAAGCATTTACACTGCTCAAAAAGATAAAGAACAATACAATAAGAAGCAAAGGCACCGGCACACACACCACTAGTAGTCTGGATGTTCACTCGGAATGAATGTTACACTTCTTGCACCTGCCCTGATTGCGGTTGTGCAGTGTGCCTATATTCATGTAGAAAGCAGAAAATGAGAAAATGACAGTAGCCAGCACTCACCATCCAGGGAACTTTATTAAAGTAAACGGTACTTATTCATGACTTCAGCAGGAAGGTTGCAGGGAGCAGGGGTCTCGGGACAGCACTGTTTCACGCAGCTCTTGCGCTTCAACAAGCCAATACTGGTATCAGCTTGTGGAAGCGCAAGAGAAGCGCAAAACAGTGCTGTCTCGAGACCCCTTCTCCCTAAATACTGCCTGCTGAAGTCATTAATAAGCACTGTTAAAGTTACCTGGATGGTGAGTGCTGGCTACTGTCCTTTTCTGCTCAAAAAAATAAAGGGAACACTAAGATAACACATCCTAGATCTGAATGAATGAACTAATTGTATGAAATACTTTCATCTTTACATAGTTGAATGTGCTGACAACAAAATCACACAAAAATGATCAATGGAAATCAAACCTCTGGCAAGCACATGGAGGGCTGTGCGGCCCCCCAAAGAAATTCCACCCCACACCATTACTGACCTACCGCCAAGCCGGTCATGCTGGAGAATGTTGCAGGCAGCAGAACGTTCTCCACGGCATCTCCAGACTCTGTCAAGTCTGTCACATGTGCTCAGTGTTAACCTGTGAAAAGCACAGGGCGCCAGTGGCGAATTTGCCAATCTTGGTGTTCTCTAGCAAATGCCAAAGGTCCTGCATGGTGTTAGGCTGTAAGCACAACCCCCACCTGTGGACGTCGGGCCCTAGTACCACCCTCATGGAGTCTGTTTCTGAACGTTTGAGTGGACACATGCACATTTGTGGCCTGCTGGAGGTAATTTTGCAGGGCTCTGGCAGTGCTCCTCCTGCTCCTCCTTGCACAAAGGTAGAGGTAGCTGCTGGGTTGTTGCCTTCTCCACATCTCCTGATGTACTGGCCTGTCTGCTGGTAGCGCCTCCATGCTCTGGACACTATGCTGACAGACACAGCAAACCTTCTTGCCACAGCTTCCATTGATGTGCCATCCTGGATGAACTGCACTACCTGAGCCACTTGTGGGGGTTGTAGACTCCATCTCATGCTACCACTAGAGTGAAAGCATCGCCAGCATTCAAAAGTGATCAAAACATCAGCCAGGTAGCATAGGAACTGAGAAGTTGTCTGTGGTCACCACTTGCAGAACCGCTCCATCACTGGGGGTGTCTTGTTAATTGCCTATCATTTCTACATGTTGTCTGTTCCATTTGCACAATAGAATGTGAAATTCATTGTCAATCAGTGTTGCTTCCTGAGTGGACAGTTTGATTTCATAGAAGTGTGATTGACTTGGAAATAGATTGTGTTGTTTAAGTATTCTCTTAATTTTTTTGAGCAGTGTACTATATTCATAAAAACAGGAGGTTTAGGTCTACAGATACAACGCTAAAAGGGTTGTTCTACTTATCATAAGCAATATAATTGCTTTGTCTAGATCCTTAACCACAAGAGCAGTGCTGAGTTACTTTAAATGTCTGCTATTATTAGTATCCTGTATGTGCTGTAAGGGTGTAGGTTTCGCATATAAACTTGGTATCTACCTTGTCTGCGGGTGTAGAACTCAGGGGCTACCATTACTAACTTGGTGTCTGCTTAAAGGGGTACTGCAGTGTAAGACAGCATATCCTCTGCAATCTCCTGCATGAAGCTGTGTTGACCCCTGCACAAAGCAGAGACTGACATACCCCTTCCATGCATCTTTATGGGAGAGCCAGAGATGCAGTGTTTGTGTATTTCTGGCTCTCCAATAGATATTTATGAATGTGGCATGTTCACCACCACTTTGTGTGGGAGTTGACTGTCTCCTTGCATGGAGCGGAGATCGTTCTGTGCACAAAGAGCTGGGCACCGGGCCGGAGATCGCTGAAGATCCCAACGGTCAGATTCCCTGTGATCAGACACTTATCCACTATCCTGTGGATATGGGATAAATTGTCTTACACTGCTTAAAATATACTCTTAGGAGCCATACACTAAACATCTTAACTAGACGAGACATTCAAATAGTTTTTTACCAATAACAGACGTATCCCCCATCCAAAGGATAGGGCAAAAGTGTCTGATCGTGAGGGGTCCGACCACTGGGACCCCCTGCAATCTCCTGCATGGCACCCTGGCTCTCCTATGCATGAAGCTGTGTTGACCCCTGCACAAAGTGGAGGCCGTCACACACCTTCCATGCACCTCTATAGGTAAGCCGAAGATACAGCATTCGTGTATTTCGGGCTCTCCCATAGAGATGTATGAATGGCGCATGTCGACCACCACTTCGTGCGGGGGTCGACTGTCTCCTTGCATGGAGTGGAGTTCGTTCTGTGCAAGAAGAGAGCTTGACACTGGGCAGGAGATCACCGGGGGTCCCACCGGTCAGACTCCCTGTGATTAGACATTTATTCCCTATCCTGTGGATAGGGAATACATTGTCTTACACTGCAGTACTCCTTTAAAATATTCTCTTAGGAGCCATATACTAAACACCTTAACTAGACAAGATGTTCATATAGTCTGTTACCAATAAGTTTTTAAAATGATATACCTAAAATGTCCTCTTACAAATCAAGATGACAAATGGAATAATGATGTTTCTGTAGCACAAACTGCTACATTTGTATATCTCTTTTACTGAACAAAAAGTCAAAATTCTATCTTTCACATGGCTAGTTTAACCTTCTCTGTGACAAGAAAGGAGAGTTTGGAATGAGCTGTCTCTTAAGCTGAAATGTCTTCAAAATTAAATGGGTGATCTAAGCTGTTCATTCATCAGGTCAACATAAATGAACAGACACTGTCACGAAGATACCCCGGGGCTCATTTATCATTAGTACAGGAGTGACATGGAATCCAAAATCTATGCAGCTTGCACTTTGCTTCTGACAACTACACCACATAGAACCACTGAAAAAATCCTCAAGTAAATAAATATATACATTTGTTAAAACATTTTAAAACACAGTTATTTGGATATTATGAAAGCAAATATATTTACCAAAAGGTTTAAACTCTATGATAATTATGTGATAATATTTTTTTTTTAGAGTCCAGAGCTCCATTACAGAACTGCTCAAATCCCTGCATAAAATTCAGAAAAATACATTTTAAGGGTAGGGTCACACATGCCGTATTTTGCTGCTTATTTGCGGCTGTGTATTTTCCTACCAATTGAAGTCAATATGTCTCCATGAGTGGCAACTGCAGCCTGTGAAATATTTTACATGTCCCAATATTGTATTGAATTTGTACCATAAAAAAATTGGAATCCTAAACTAAATTCAAGGAAGGGTAAACTATGTATATTTTAATCAAAACTATTTGTAAGTAAACAATTTTTTATTAATCAACATTTTATTATTTTTGATTGACAATATAAACAATGGGGGGCATTTACTATGTGCAGAGTTTTCATACTGTGCATGTAAATAAAGTTCAGCCCATCTTCAGTTTTCTGAATTTTGTAAATCCAAGGGCTCTGTAGCTATCCATCGCGCCCCATGTAGAATTTTTCTGTGATTTTTGGTGTGGCACATCAGGCTTAAAGATGCATGGGAGGAGGGTGTGCCCCCTGCATGTCCCCTCCATACAAAGCTATGGTTCCTCCTAACCCCCTTCCTTGCTCAATCAATTCCCTCCCCACCCCCCCTCCAACTTGGCACTACCAGCTTACTTGTTCAAAGGTTATTGGCATGGCTTAGTAAATGCCCACAATATACATTATGCCCTTTTATAAGAAGAATAGACGAAACTAATAGAAGTAAAATAATAATGCTAAAAGTAAAATACATATCGAGAATTGTAAGGATGTACCTAAAATATAAACTATTTATAAGAGAAAGTCATGTATCAAGATATATAATAGCATTTAGGATCTCTCAAATGTCTTTGTCAAGAAGATTCAGTATATTTGCAGTATATTCTTGTCCACTTTTAAGCACTGTCTATGCCCTAATAATTTGATGTGTTGGAGTCTGTAGGTTGAAAACCAAAAAACCTACTGACCATTAGGTAGTTTTTAAAACATTGGAAGTCTAGATTTAGCTATTCATCGAGCAATTCCTTGAGTGGTTAGAAATGTTATATTGCATAGGAGCATAAGGGTTAAACAGAGGAACAAATTAAATATATGGCCCAATAATTAATTCCTTGCAAAATGATTACTGCCTGGTAATGCGTATCAGCTTCCGCTAAGTGATTAAGTACTGCATACATGAGTGAGCTCAATGTAATGCACAGAGTCTATTAATCGCAGATTGCAAAACTAAGAATGAAGTATAAAGCGCTAAATAAAGTCTTTCTGTTAATTCTGTCATTTAAAATCATTGTGCTCATAGGTGCAGAAAGGTTTCTGTTGTTTTGAGGTTGATTAAAAGTGCAGGGTAATTATCAGATTACATCAATGGGCAAGCATAATGGGAGAACATCATAACGGGGAAAGAATTGGGTAAAGAAGTGTAAACACCTGTAACATTCATTAATACATTGATGAGTATTTAAGCTTTTATGTATACATAGAAATGTCAATGGCCAAGTTACAGGTCGGTAAACTGTGCATTCTTAGAAAATTATGAGACAAGTGAAATGATTTCTAGCAGTAAGTAGGAACAGAAAAATAAATATCACAAAATGTCAAAGAAAGGGACAATGCGGTATTATTCAGAGTATACGGTAGCAGCAAATTCTAAAAGTTGCATAAGGTTAAGTGAACACATTGAAAAATAAAAAATAGCAGTATAATAGGTATAAAAAGTGGAGGTGCTTTATGAAAGTCTATGAAAAAGCATATGTCATTGCACACATTGCACAATTTCAAGTTTTTTGTTGTATTATGTGTTTGTGCATTGACTTTTCCATAGACTGTATTAGATGAAAAATGCAGCTTCTTTTTCACATATTTTACTGTTGTTTTCTTTTTTTTTTTGCTTTTGATTTTACACTGTGTGAACCCATCCTAAAGGCAGCTTAGTGGATTAAAGTCTGTGATAATGCTGCAAGACCCAGAACACTGCTAACACTAAAATAAAATGTAATAGAAAGTTAGACTACAGACCACAAGACTTGACCAGGTTTGTTTTTTTGTATTCCCACTTCCTGTGGGTCCTTAAAGGGGTACTACCATGCTGACAACTTATCCCCTATCTAAATGATAGGGGATAAATTGCCTGATCGTGCGGGGTCCCGCCGCTGGGGACCCCGGAGATCTCACAGGCAGCACCACGCTCTCATCAGGCTCCGGAGCGAACATCCGCTCCTGGTCTGATGATCGTGACATCACAGCTCCGCCCCCATGTGATATCACGCTCCGCCCCCTCAATGCATGTCTATGGCAGGGGCGAGACAGCTGTCTCACCCCCTTCCATGGACTTACATTGAGGGGGTGGAGCGTGATGTCACATGGGGCGGAGCCGTGACATCACGATACTCCGGCCCCGTATTGGCAATCATCAGACCCGTAGCGATGTTCGCTCTGGGGCCTGATGAGAGCGGGGTGCTGCGTGCGAGATTCTGGGGGTCCCCAGTGGCGGAACCCTGCACGATCAGGCAACTTATCCCATATCATTTAGATAGGGGATAATTTGTCAGCACGGTAGTACCATTTTAATGAATAAGGATCCTTTTAGTTGGGCAGCCTGATGCCCAATACATGCACTGATCTAGCTCAGTGATTATGGAGTGAGGACCATACAAATGATTCCTAAATGGTTTGTGTGGCCCTTAACTTCATTGTTATCCTCAATTTACACAGGGAGATGTACAGCCAACCAACTATGATTTTTAGGGCCATGCGACAACGATCAACTGAAAAGAAAGTGATTACTGGCTGATTGCTGATTACACAGGTAAAGGGCCCCTCATACAGGAATAAGTGTTTTGTAGAGAAGAAGAAAGAATCCATTCCTGGGATCCAGTCTGTGCACTTAATTTGATCTTTAATTTATGGGATTTTCCTGTCTGAGACACTTCCCCTGTTCATTGTCCATTAACCACCTGTGTTACTTGGGAAACATGTAACCCAATTCATTCTGGGACGCTTTGAAAGGAGGAGTAGGTAGGCTGTTTAAAGGGGTTAACCACCATAAAACGATTTTATTACTTATGGTGGTTAACTTACTTAGAAAGGATCTGCGCTTGTCTTAGGGCTAAATGGCTAAGTCATGAGATTACCATAACACTGTGGCTAGCTTTTTGTGAACCGGGTATTTCCTGTTGGATTTTGTTCTCAAACTCCACATCCCATAGTTCCATGATTGTAAGTTTGAGGTCACTTTCCTGCCCACACATCAGCCACCCCACCCATTGAAACACAAATGAGTTGCATTTCATTCAAAAGACCAGGTTTTCTAACCAGGGTGCTTCCAGCAATTATGAATATTCGCATTTTTTTTTTCACAGTACACATCACAGTGATCATCCCTCCCTGCTTCCAGATTGTGGTGTAAACAAGGCTCCAAAGCTAGTTACTGTATTAGACTGGTGGGCGCCCGAATATTCGCATATGCGAATATTCGCGCATATTGATCCTTTTCTTCTTTTAGCTCTTTTATCACACGATATTGCACATGCAAATGTTATGGTGAATGCGCATGCAAATAAAAAAAAAAGGCTGCGAATATTGCGAATATGCAAATTTTGCGAATATATGACGAATATTCGTCCATATATTCGCGAAATATCACAAATTCGAATATGGCCCATGCCGCTCAACACTAATAAAAAAGACCTCCTACCAGTTTGAAAAATGATAGCTATGTGTTCTCACAGTTCCACTGATTAATACATAAAGGGAAATATTTTGGGTCCCACACTTTTTATTTAGGCAATTTCAGTGCAAAAAATTGCACAACTCTGTCTCTGATTAAATATTTGTGACTTTTTTAAACACACTGACATTGCTTTTAAAATGTACCAAAATAATAAGCCATCCTAGCATCTCAAGACAAATCCACAAATTGTATCAATTTGATTTAGGCGCACAATTTTGCACAAAAACTCAAAGTCTGGAATCCAGTCCAAAGCAAACTTATATAGCAAGTCTGCTGTCAACCTTAAGAAATCATGTCAGACTTTTGTTTTTGCCCATTTGACAGCACAACAATTAAATAAATCAGATGCACAATCTTTAAAGGGGTATTCCAGCCAAATACATCTTATCCCCTTTGGATAGGGGATAAGATGTCTGATCGCCGGGGTACCGCCGCGATCTCCATGCAGCTCCCGCATTCTCTGCGGGGCTGCGTCTCCAGTCTCAGAAGCCTCTTTGTTTCCCAGACTGGAGACGTGACGTGATGCCATGCCCCCTCGTGAAGCCATGCCCCCTCCATTCATGTCTATGGGAGGGGACGTGACGGCCGTCACGCCCCCCTACCATAGACATGAATGGAGGAGGTGTGATGTCACATCTCCAGTTCCGGAAACAAAGAGGTTTCCGAGACTGGAGACGCAGCCCTGCATAGAATGTGGGTGCTGCACAGACATCGCGGGCGGTCCCACCGAAGATTTTTGGGTAAATGACTGATCTCCTTACAAATGAGAATTGGTGGCGCAGAAAATAAGCCATCATATGGATTTTTAGCCGCAAAATTGAAAGGGTTATGATTTTTAAAATGTAAGGAAGAAAAAACGAAAGTGCAAAAATTGAAAAACCATTCGTCCCCAAGGGGCTAAAGGCTGTAGTTGCCATAAATATATAAACATGACATTTACAGAGTAGGAATAAGGGAAATGCTACTGTAGTTTTAACATAAAAACTATAAATGAAGTAGCATTATTTGTACAGGGTAATGCTTCTTAATACAGAAGATTTAAATCAAGATCCTATGTAAAACTACAGATAACACCTACTGTATTATGCCATGAAATATTTGGGCTATATTGTTGCTTTAGAGATACAGTCCAGGAAAAGATGAACTCTAGAGATGAGCGAATTTACAGTAAATTTGATTCGTCACGAACTTCTCGGCTCGGCAGTTGATGACTTATCCTGCATAAATGAGTTCAGCTTTCAGGTGCTACGGTGGGCTGGAAAAGGTGGATAGAGTCCTAGGAAAGAGTCTCCTAGGACTGTATCCACCTTTTCCAGCCCACGGGAACACCTGAAAGCTGAACTAATTTATACAGGATAAGCCATCAACTGCCGAGCCGAGAAGTTTGTGACAAATCAAATTTATTGTAAATTCGCTCATCTCTAATGAACTCTACTCACAGGTTAGTTTCCTGTGGTGCATACTTAGAAGACTTATATTGTTCATGGTTAGTTGCCCTACTTAACTGGAAAACTGGGGTACTCCACTGGAAAACATTTTCCTTTAAATAAACTGGTGCCAGAAAGTTAAACAGATTTGTAAATTACTTCTATTAAAAAAAAAACAATCCTTTCAGTATTTATCAGCTGCTAAATACTACAGAGGAAATTCTTTTCATTTAGAATTTCCTTTCTGTCTGACAACATGTTCTCTGCTGACACCTCTGTCCATTTTAGGAATTTTCCAGAGTAGGAGCAAATCCCCATAGCAAACCTCTTTTGCTCTGGACAGTTCCTGACATAGACAGAGGTGTCAGCAGAGAGCACTGTGGTCAGACAGAAAGGAAATTCAATTTCCTCTGTAGTATACAGCAGCTAATAAGTAATGGAAGGATTGGGATTTTTTTTTATAGAAGTAATTTACAAGTTTGTTTACCTTTCTTGCACCAGTTGATTTAAAAGAAAACATTTTCCAGTAGAGTACCCCTTTAAGTGGCACTGGCTCCAGCTGGAGGCCCACTAAGAGCTCAACGGAGGCAGAAGAGCACTTGGTTAACTTCTCTCTACTGACTGTAAAGAACCTTTGTCTTGGAGTCGTAGACCAGGTTTTTGTACTACACACACCTTCATCGCAGACTAGACACAGTTTATGGGTGTATATTTTCTTCTCACAAGCTGTGGTTCACAATGAACAACCCAAAGCTGATTTGAATAGCAGTTCAGGTGGATTAGAATTCACCGGCAGAGCTTGCTGGCAGTAAAAAGCTCCTTCTCCTTTCCTTATTAGACCAGGACCAACTGGTTTGTTTCAGTTCTCTGAGGAAAGAGGGTTCATTTGGGGACTTCTTCCACATCATTTTCAAGAATCTTCTAGAAGCAGGTGGGGAATGTGGATCATATGACCTGCTTGTTATACATGGTACGAGTATCTACTATAGATGGTAACACAGAGAATATTAACCATTGAACAATGATTTTCTCTCAGGTGAAGTTAGATTCACAGTACCCAGGCAAGATTAGACTGTACTAGAATCTTCGTTCTTCACCTACAGTGGCTTGGGCGCCAGATACTGCAGATGCATATTGTAAAATCCCTTCACATGTGCTTGAGGTATGACAAAAAGGACATTTGGCAGAGTATTGCAAAAAAAAAAAAATTAAATAAATACATTTTTATTTTTGTTTATCCATCCCCCCTTCCCCACAATATACATGTTCCCCTTACAGGAGATGACTCTTACATCTCCATATCCATTAGATTGCTGGGAATACTGTGTAGGTATCTAATGCCTATGGCCACCTTACTAGATATGGTTAAGGCTTAAAGGTATTTTGATAGATAGTGGTTCAGTAGTGGTTGAAATCAATCGGGACATACAGACAATGCCATTTAAGGATATTTAATATTTTTCTGCCTAGAATCTGTCCTAGTTTTTATGATAATGCATTTTCTGTCAAACTACAAGGATGTTACAATGTCACATACATTTAATATGTATTTAAACGCAGTGGTGAACCCCTGTAAAGGTACATTGTGTGCCCAAGGCTAAGGATTAGCAATGCGACATCAGCTCAGCTACTTAATAAGCTGTTTTGACTATTCAGCTCTAATTTGCACCGGCTCTCACATGCATACTTTTACATTCTCCATGCCAACACTCCACGAGCTTTGTAATTGGGAACTGAGAAAACCTTGCTTAGCGAAGGATGCGGTGGGATTCTGCTTCACATGGGCAAAGCAATATTTGAGAATTTTCTTTACGAACACATCTATATTCTGTAAGCACACAACCCAAAAGACCCTTACTTCTATTGTCAGCATTATCTTCTTGTAATGATGTTTGTAAGAGCTGGAAAATGGCTTCCTAAGGCACCAATGCGAAGCCACTTATCATTTTCTGATGCTTTAGCAGTTTAGAGGCTGTTAAAGTTTTACATTAGTGACATTTTGTACTGGACGGTGTGTGACCTGAGAAGACCCTTGAGCCTCTATTGCATGTGTCACTCTACAATATAATATCATTAGGATACACATTTGCTTCAGCTTTGTAGTTAAGTTTCCCGCTGTTAGATACAAAGGTCCCTACTAATATATGTGTGAGAATAGTTGACACTTTCTCAAAAAGAAGCTTAAAACAGTGAAATGATAATTGGTAGGATATTGTAATACTTACGCTGGCTTCATTTACCACTGGTAATTCTGGCTTACATTCCCAAAAGGCAGGAACAGATTTCAAAGAAGGAAGGCAAATATGGGGACACTTTTCTATATTTCAAAAATTTTAGATTATGGGGACATATTTCTAATGTTTTAGATTTTTACCCACAATTTTTTCAAAATATTATAAGTAGATATTGCAAATATTAGTGTACAAATCCGGAAACCGAGTGCTTGTTTGCACATGGGTAGACCGAAAAATCACTCTTTACAGTGCCATAAATTTCATTCAAATATAATCTTTCATTACTTTCATGCTGCCTGAACCACAAGTTGGGGCAGTCCCTGGTGACTTCTCCCTTACCCACCAGCCTTGATTGATAGATGTCTCCTTATACCCAAACTGGGAATGACCTGATCAAGGTTGGTAGGGCAGAGAAGCTGCTAGGGGGCACCCTGATGACTCGTGGCCCAGGCAACATGAAAGTGATGATAGGTTTTCCTAAATCTAGCATCAATAGGATTTAATGAGATCCAGATTTATAGGAAATAAATGACACCCTATTATAACATGCAGACGTAAACGTGACTGATATAATTCTTGTTTAACATTTTGCAGGCTTGGAATTAGTCTTTGTTCCATACAATGGAGGAGACAGACAAAAATTATTGCTTCAAGGTGAGGCAAAATTGATTATGCGAACAGAAGCAGATAGAACGGACATGTCAGTATTTTTGTGATAAATTCTATGACCTAGGTTTTATTTTATGTGTTTAGTACTAATTTTCTGCAATTGTAATTTACTAGATTCTTCTTGTCTATAGGATTACACTCAGCATACTGTCTCATTCTTTGTCTTTTATTTTAACCCCTTAAGGACGCAGGACATAAATGTACAATGTACATTTACGTCCTGTGCATAACCGCGGGCATCGGAGCGATGCCCGTGTCATGCGCGGCTGATCCCGGCTGCTGATCGAAGCCAGGGACCCGTCGGCAATGGCCGACGCCCGCGATCTCGCGGGCGTCTGCCATTAACCCCTCAGGTGCCGGGATCAATACAGATCCCGGCATCTGCGGCAGTGTGCGATTTAAATGAACGATCGGATCGCCCGCAGTGCTGCTGCGGGGATCCGATCATTCAGAACGCCGCACGGAGGTCCCCTCACCTTCCTCTTTCCGGCTCCCGGCGTATTCTGCTCTGGTCTGAGATCGAGCAGACCAGAACAGAAGATCACCGAAAACACTGATCTGTTCTACGTCCTATACATAGAACAGATCAATGTTAGCAATCATGGTATTGCTATGAAAAGTCCCCTATGGGGACTATTCAAGTGTAAAAAAAATGTAAAAAAAAGTAAAAGTAGAAGTAAAAAAAAGTGAAAAATCCCCTCCCCCAATAAAAAAGTAAAACGTCAGTTTTTTCCTATTTTACCCCCAAAAAGCGTAAAAAAATACATTTTATAGACATATTTGGTATCGCCGCGTGCATAAATGTCCGAACTATTAAAATAAAATGTTAATGATCCCGTATGGTGAACGGCGTGAACGTAAAAAAAAAAAAAAGTCCAAAATTGCTACTTTTTAAATACATTTTATAAAAAAAAAATTATAAAAAATGTATTAAAAGTTTTTTATATGCAAATGTGGTATCAAAAAAAAGTACAGATCATGGCGCAAAAAATGAGACCTCATACCGCCGCTTATATGGAAAAATAAAAAGTTGGAGGTCATCAAAATAAAGGGATTATAAACGTACTAATTTGGTTAAAAAGTTTGTGATTTTTTTTAAGCACAACAATAATATAAAAGTATGTAATAATGGGTATCATTTTAATCATATTGACCCTCAGAATAAAGAACACACATCATTTTTATCATAAATTGTACGGCGTGAAAACGAAACCTTCCAAAATTAGCAAAATTGCGTTTTTCTTTTTAATTTCCCCACAAAAATAGTGTTTTTTGGTTGCGCCATACATTTTATGATATAATGAGTTATGTCATTACAAAGGACAACTGGTCGCGCAAAAAAAAAGCCCACATACTAGTCTGTGGATGAAAATATAAAAGAGTTATGATTTTTAGAAGGCGAGGAGGAAAAAATGAAAACGTAAAAATTAAATTGTCTGAGTCCTTAGGGCCAAAATGGGCTGAGTCCTTAAGGGGTTAATATATCTACCTTGCTATATATCTCCATGAATAGCATTGTGGAATTGGGTAAGAAACCATAGGATATGTTATTTCCTTTCCCTACCTTTACATATATGCTGGAGGCTAGTAATGTTGCTGTTCCCGACGCAGCGTCTTGTCTCCATGGTGACGGCGTCCTCGGCTGCCGCGTAACCCGGTCACATGTTTAGCACTTCAGTGACACTGGCACAGCCCTTCCATGGGACTCAGGAGAAAGCGGTTAGATGAAGGACGTCGGGCATCTTAATGGAGACAGGTGAGCAATGCTCAGAAAATGTAACGGCACGGCATCTAATTATGAAAACAGATGAGTTAAGGGGGAGGGTATATAAGGAGAGGTATGGCAGCAGGTAGAAGTAGCCAGACGATGCGCTATTAGCGTGAAACATGTGTCGCTCAACCACTGCACCCACATGTATGTACCCCCCGTTCTCCACAGAATAAAGCACAGTTAAGAAGTATGGTGAGTGCGACCTTTTCTTTTTCTTATGGACATATTGCATAAAAGTTGGACTTTTAAGGTCAGCACCTCCACCAGTGCAATTTAAAGTCCCCCCCCCCCCGTGATGTGTTACAGACTCCCTGCCTACATTTCTACATTCAAGACTTTCACAAGTAGTGCCAGTTCATTTCTACTTATTCATTCTTGTTTAAATTCCAGTGACAAAAGCAAGACTATCATCATTTCTAGGCTGATGGATACAAGACTTAAGGAATTTTACTACTGTGAATAATTTTTTTTTATTGTCTATCTTTCTAAAAATGTCCCTATATTTTTAAACAGCAGATTTGTTTATTTTATGTAGTTTCCTTTCCAAGCAAAGGCATCAAATGATGTCCATTGCTACTGTCCTTGCCCTCATTTGTAAGATAGGACATCGTTTGTAACATTTTAACAAAGTTTGCAAGGCTGAAAAAGACACATGTCCATCCCGTTCAGCACATTTCCCTATAGCAGTGTTTCCTAAGCGAGGTCCTTAAGTGCCCCCAACACTTCGTGCTTTCAGGATTTCCTTAGTCTTTCAAAGTTTTAGTCTTTCGCCAAACTCCACAAAACTATGACATGTTATATTATTAAACTTCAGAGATGCATCCATTTATTTTACCATGACAATTTTATTGAATTCACCATCACTACTTCCTCTGACAAAGAGTTCCATAGTCTCACTGTTTTTACAGTAAAGAACCCTTGTCTGTGCTGGTATAAAAACCTTTTCGCAACACATAGAGGATGTTATAAATACTAGGGATATACCGATACTGGTATCGGTATCGATACTGGACATTTGCTCGAGTAGTTGTACTCATGCAAATGTCCTCGATACCTCATACGATACCTGCTGCCGGGGATCCCTGTGCTATGCAGCGCACAAACCATGTAGTGTGCTGCATAGCCATCTGATCGTCGTTCCTATACTGCAGCCAGGAGCAATGCTACGCTATGGCATATCATTGATTAGTGCATGCAATCTACAGATTTCATGTAATAGTCCCCTATGGCGACAAAAATATCCAAAAAATTGTGGAAAAATGTGTAAAAATTATAATAAATGTGAATTAACCCCTTCCCTAATAAAAGTTTAAAACACCCCCTTTTTCAAAAAGATCGAATAAAAGAAATTTAGTTTTGTGTTTAAAAAAAAAAAGAAAAAAACTTTCTGCAATAAAAACTGTTTCCCATAAAAAAAAAAAAAAAAATTTAAAAAAACTGTCACATGATATTTAAAAAATATATATCATTAACTGGTATCAGCTAGTACTTTCAAAACAAGTATCGGTACTCCTACAGTACTCAGTTTAAAAAAATGGTACTGTACACAGTATTCTATGTGTGGTCTGACTAGTGATTTGTACAATGATAGAATTATTTCTTTGTGTATTTATGTCCCTTTTCATGCCCCCCATGATTTTATTTGCCCTGGCAGCTGCCCGACACTGGTTGGTATTGTTAAATTTACTGTCAACTAAAAGTCCTTTGAACCTTGAACCTCATGTGCCACTTCTCAGCCATACGTCACTAGGAAAGCAGATAGAAAAAAATAATTTCCTCTCACAGCACTCTCATATGATGTCCCAAGGCATGATGGGATGGATAGCTTGGTAAGGGGAGCTGATTGGAGGATGTCTATATCAAGGCCAGGGGCAAGCTGGAAGTTTGGTCAATGGTGCACTGTGGCCCTTAACCCGATGAACAAACTGTGCTATTTAACTTTCTAGGAGCTTAAAGGAGTACTCCTATGCTAGTTTTTTTTTATGGTAAACTAACCCTAAAGCAAAGTTATATAACATTGTAAATTACTTACCTTATCCATATCGCTCTTTTCCTGGTCTTCTCCCGCATTTCTCCTTCTAACGGAAGCTGGCTCCTTTTTATTCAATCTATGACGCTCGACCGCTGTTTCTTCTGCACCGCCGCCATCTTAGCCCGGTGACTCATCGCCCCCATGAGTCACTGCGGGCTGTGCCGGCCTCCCAGCCCGGAGTCGGCTACTCCCCCAAAGTTAATTTATTCTGCGCATGCGCAGTACTACGCAAATAGCGTATTGCTAACACTAGGCTCCTATCGCTGCCTACGTTAGCCCTACGCTATTTGCGTAGTGCCGCGCCTGCGCAGTACTACGTTAGCCGAGCGCAATTCCGTTAGCGGTGATGGTAGGGATGGGAGGCATTCTTGTGACACCGCTAGTGCAGTGTTTCCCAACCAGGGTGCATCCAGCTATTGCAAAACTACAACTCCCAGCATGCCCAGACAGCCGTCGGCTGTCCGGGCATGCTGGGAGTTGTAGTTTTGCAACAGCTGGAGGCACTCTAGTTGGGAAACACTGCGCTAGTGGGCACATGGAAGGAGGGAAGGAACTTTATTATAATTTATTATAATTTCCAAGGGGGGGGGGGGGGGGGGAGAGCAGCAACTAATAGGAAGCAGGCGCAGGGAGTCATGGGAAATGTAGTCTTTATGACATGGCTGCTTACTGCTACAGGTGGCAATTACAAGAGAATGGCTGGGCCAAATTTGACAAATGAGGTATCATTGGAAAGGTCTTTGAAAGAGCTATCAGATGAGGTAAACTTTTTTTTTTAAGTACCAGCGCTCCAGAGTACTCCTTTAATTCCTGTTTTACTTACATCCAAATCCCCCGCTGCACACCATACAGACATTACAAAATTCTGTCTGCCTGCAGCCACAGCACCTTATTGCATACAAATTTCTAGAGCTTCAACTGAACTGTAGGCAGCTACATATGTATATATATATATATATATATATATATATATATATATATACATATATATATATATATATATATATATATACATATATATATATATATATATATATATATATACATACATGTGTGTGTGTGTGTGTGTGTGTGTAATTTTGTAGGTAAATCCATATTTTTAAAATCATTATAAGCGGTAAAAAAATAATCCAAGCTCTAGAATGTTGGACGAATTTTATATATTTAAAGGGAAACTCCACTGGAAAACTATTTTTTTTTAGATCAACTGGTGCCAGAAAGTTAAACAGATTTTTTTAATTACTTCTAAATAAAAATCTTAACCCTTCCAGTACTTATCAGCTGCTGTATGCTCCAGATGAAGTTCTTTTCTTTTTTAATTCCCTTTCTATCTGACCACAGTGCTCTCTGCTGACACTGCTGGGGTCAGAAAGTGACAATTTTAAACGTATACATTTTCCTCGATGTAGTTATGATTTTCAGAAGTAATACAAAATCAAACCTATGATATCTAAGTAGGGTATCATTTTAATCGTATGGCCCTATAGAATAAAGATAAGCTGTCATTTTTACCGAAAAATGTACTGCGTAGAAACTGAAGCCCCCAAAAGTAACAAAATTACATTTTTTCTTCCATTTTGTCGCACAATGATGCGTAGATTTTTGGGTAAAATGACTCATATCACTGCAAAGTAGAATTGGTGGCGCAAGAAATAAGCCATCATATGGATTTTTAGGTGCAAAATTGAAAGGTTTATGATTTTTAAAATGTAAGCAGGAAAAAGAAAAGTGTAAAAATGAAAAATTGCCAAAGAGGGAAGGGGTTAATGTTTTATAGATAGATAGATAAACAAATGTTCTGTATATCAGATGTAAAAGTTCTGTGTATTATTGTATTATATGAATAAGATAGTCACCAACTTTATTATTACCTACTCGGTCCCTGGGCTTACTTCTAATGTGGTTACTGTCAAATAAGAAGACATCTGGAGGAGATAATTTTGCACATAATTTAATGTACCGAGATGTTATCCAGTTTCCTAATTGCCTATTTTTCCTCAGCGTTAGCACACAGGGATTTAATAAAAAGTGAGAATGCATGGACAGAAACAAACATCGATGCAGTCTTTCTGATGCACTGGGTAAACATGCACTCTCTTTTGAAAGCCTGTAAACAATTTACTTGCAAATGTGAAAAACATATTCTACAATTACCGCAGACCAGAGGCCAGCTCGGCAATAGTCTTCTATTTCTACCAGCATACTACATTTTAATGAGGAGGAACACAGCGTCGCATAGTCACATTGTAGGCATGTGGTTTTTGGAATCGATGACATGAAAACCGTTGGGTTGAATGGGGGCATTCAGTGAAACGGCTTGTGTATCAAAAATGATGAAAAATGAATATGTTGGGAAAAATTACATGGAATTATTTTCACTTTAAAAAGGTTTTCAGTTGCTATTGAGATATCACTACAAGCAGGGTTATGAAGAAAATCTGTGGCGTGACTTCTGCTGCCCTATCTAAAAGCAGAATAAAGAGACATATAGAGAGAAGCTGAGCTCCATCATTTATATAGAGTTTAGGATTCGGAGAAATTTTTTAGCAGATCTTGACAGGATTCCTTGGAGAAACAGTGAAGCAGAATTTCCGTGCGGAATTCCGCACTGGTATTTTGCACAGGAATTCCGCAGCAATGGGATTCTGCTGCGCTGTTCACATAGCAGAATTTCCATGCCAGAAACATTTGGCAGGAAAATTCTAATTCCGGTGTCCGCAGAAAGAATAGACATGTCTATACTTACTGCTAAGTCCGCAAGGAAATGCACTGCCGTCTATGACGGCACATTTCCGAGCAGTTCTAGCACCGGCATGTTCTGCCAGTGCTCCGCTGTCAGGGCAATGTGCGCATGGAAATTTTCTGTGCGGACATTGCCGTGTGAACATAGCCTAGGAGTCCTGCTTACCTCGCCCACACAGGCTGAGAGAAGGAAAGCTGTCTCTGGGAATATATTAGGGACCAGCTTCTCTCAGATATGGCAGCACACATCTCCTGACCGGTTTGCTTGACGGACTAAAATTGTCTTATTCCTTTCATTTTACAAAAACATCATGTCCCCATAGTCAGTAATAATGTAACAAGAGTTGCATGTGTCACTTCTAGTTCTTATCAGCGGTAGTACGTTTTTTCCATGTTGCATAGTAGAATATACAGTGTTTCTTTTTGGGCTGCTAGTGATATGTACACCAATAATACTGATCATCCTGTTACAAATGCACCTTTTATGTGGTTACATATAATAGACAACAAGTGGACAACAGCTAAATTGTGATGACCAGACCGTTCCCAAAATGCCTGGTCTTGTGGGCAATGTTCTGCTGGGAAACCTTTGATCCTGGTATCCATGAGGCTGTTACTTGCCATATATTTCCAAAAACCCTGTTTCATATCATGTACACCCCTTCATGGTTGCGGAATTTCTTAAATAGTAGATGGCCTATCACCACGATACTTGGCACCCACCACACACACACTGATCAGCTTCTGAATGATGCAGTGCTTCTGATCCCGTTCACTGTGTAATGTGGGGTGCAAAACATCTGATCGATGGGGGTGGAACCTAATGGTCTATCCTGAGGATAGGCCGTCAATTATTTAAAGGGGTACTCCACCCCAAGACATCTTATCCCCTATCCAAAGAATAGAGGATAAGATGTCTGATCGCGGGTGGGTCCCCCGCAATCTTGGCTGCAGCTCCCCAGACATAAGGTGCATGGAGCGAACTTTGCTCCATGCTGGATGACTGAGGATGCGGGACGAAGGTTCGTGACATCACGGTCAAGCCCCGCTCGTGATGTCACGGCCATGTCCCCTTAATCCAAGTATATAAGAGGGGGCGTGACGACGAATGTCACGCCCCCTCTCATTGATTTGTATTGAGGGGGCGTGGTCATGAAATCATGAGCCTCCAGCGCTGCACCTGACGCTCTAAAGGAACGCGGGGTGCAGGAGGGAGATTGTGGATGTCTAGGGGTGGAGTACCCCTTTAAGCCCAGGAAACCTCTTTAATAGCTATAACTTCTTTAGGCAGGTTAATGTGCCCCTACACACTACAAACTTTGTTCAGGAATGGTTTGAGGAACATGACAAATAGTTTAAGCTATTGACATGGTTTCTCAATTCCCCAGAGCTAACATTAATGGGATATTCTAGAACAAGTCCAATCCACTAAGGTCACACCTCATATAGGTCTCAGTATTTTGGATCCTATCTTCCCACGAGGCCACAAAATTGTGTCCTTTTTCTCTGTCCATGAGAGTTTTGACACAAATAAATAAGCTTGAATCTAGGTCAGTCCAAATATTGATCTGTTTGGATTCTGTACAAATGATTCATTAATGATCCATGGCCTTTTAGGATGAAAGATAGCTTCAAGTCCACATTCAATGCTTTTATGTCCTTATTGTATTTGTTTTTACCATTGGCATGCTAAATTAATTCACGTCTCCAGTACAGTAATCCGTATGAGGAAAAGGTCCCATGGAAATGAATATAGGTGACATAATTAACATAATGATTAATTACTACAAGGTATAATAATCCGGTGTCATTAAAGGCAGTTTAATTCAATGAGCCAAAAGTCACATTTTGGACTACGCAGGGTAAATGTCAGCAGTTGTTGATATATTTTTATTTTTAGTTTTTTTTTCATTTACTGTGACCTTATCTAGCTTCCTGCAAAGCCTACTCTTATATGCAATTCCTCATAAGCTATACAGGACAGCCAGCTCTTCATTGGTGTACAGTGCAGTTAATCTTTGTCAGTTTCTCAGAGGCAGAGTGTTCCAGGCCGTTCAATATCAGTAAACCTATTAAAGGCTTGATTTACTAAAATATAAATATGTTGCGTGCAGTTTAATCGCATCTTTAAATAAGCCATTTTTCTTAACCCCTTAAGGACCCAGCCCAAATATACCTTAAGGACCCGGCCATTTTTTGAACATCTGACCACTGTCACTTTAAGCATTAATAACTCTGGAATGCTTTTACCTTTCATTCTGATTCCGAGATTGTTTTTTCGTGACATATTCTACTTTATGTTAGTGATAAAGTTTTGTCGATACTTGCATCATTTCTTGGTGAAAAATTCCAAAATTTGATGAAAAAATTGAAAATTTTACATTTTTTTTACTTTGAAGCTCACTGCTTGTAAGGAAAATGGATATTCCAAATAAATTATACATTGATTCACATATACAATATGTCTACTTTATGTTTGCATCATAAAATTGACATGTTTTTACTTTTGGAAGACATCAGAGGGCTTCAAAGTTCAGCAGCAATTTTCCAATTTTTCACAAAATTTTCAAAATCAGAATTTTTCAGGGACCAGTTCAGTTTTGAAGTGGATTTGAAGGTCCTTCATATTAGAAATACCCCACAAATGACCCCATTATAAAAACTGCACCCCTCAAAGTATTCAAAATGACATTCAGTAAGTGTGTTAACCCTTTAGGTGTTTCACAGGAATAGCAGCAAAGTGAAGGAGAAAATTCAAAATCTTCATTTTTTACACTCGCATGTTCTTGTAGACCCAGTTTTTGAATTTTTACAAGGGGTAATAGATGAAAAATCCCCCCCAAATTTGTAACCCAATTTCTCTCGAGTAAGGAAATACCTCATATGTGTATGTCAAGTGTTCGGCGGGTGCACTAGAGGGCTCAGAAGGGAAGGAGCGACAATAGGATTTTGGAGAGGGAATTTTGCTGAAATGGTTTTTGGGGGGCATGTCACATTTAGGAAGCCCCTATGGTGCCAGAACAGCAGAAAACCCCCACATGGCATACCATTTTGGAAACTAGACCCCTCAAGGCACGTAACAAGGGGTCCAGTGAGCCTTAACACCCCACAGGTGTTTGACGACTTTTCGTTAAAGTCGGATGTGTAAATGAAAAAAAAAATTTTTTCACTAAAGTGCAGTTTTTCCCCCAAATTTACCATTTTTACAAAGGGTAATGGGAGAAAATGCCCCCCCAAATTTGTAACCCCATCTCTTCTGAGTATGGAAATACCCCATGTTAGGATGTAAAATGCTTTGCGGGCAAACTACAATGCTCAGAAGAGAAGGAGTCACATTTGGCTTTTTGAAAGCAACTTTTGCTGAAATGGTTTTTTGGGGGCATGTCGCATTTAGGAAGCCCCTGTGGTGCCAGAACAGCAAAAAATACCCACATGGCATACTATTTTGGAAACTACACCCCTCAAGGAACGTAACAAGGGGTCCGCTGAGCCTTAACACCCCACAGGTGTTTGACGACTTTTCGTTAAATTTGGATGTGTAAATGAAAAATTTTTTTTTTTTTACTAAAATGCAGTTTTTTCCCAAAATTTTACATTTTTACAAGGGGTAATAGGAGAAAATGACCCCCAAAATGTGTAACCCCATTTCTTCTGAGTATGGAAATACCCCATGTTAGGACGTAAAATGCTCTGCTGGCGAACTACAATGCTCAGAAGAGGAGGAGCGCCATTGAGCTTTTGGAAAGAGAATTAGTTTGGAATGGTAGTCAGGGGCCATATGCGTTTACAAAGCCCCCCGTGGTGCCAGAACAGTGGAACCCCCCACATGTGACCCTATTTTGGAAACTACACCCCTCACAGAATTTAATAAGGGGTGCAGTGAGTATTTACACCCCACAGGACTTTGGAACAGTGGGCTGTGCAAATGAAAAAGTTTATTTTTCATTTTTACGGACCACTGTTCCAAAAATCTGTCAGACATCTGTGGGGCGTAAATTCTCAATGTACCCCTTATTACATTACGTGAGGGGTGTAGTTTCCAAAATGGGGTCACATGTGTCGGGGGTCCATTGTTCTGGCACTATGGGGGCTTTGTAAACACATGTGGCCTTCAATGCCGGACAAATTTTCTCTACAAAATCCCAATGGCGCTCCTTCTCTTCTGAGCATTGTAGTTCGCCCGCAGAGCACTTTAAATTCACATATGGGGTATGTTCTTACTCAGAAGAGATGGGTTTACAAATTTGGGGGGGCTTTTTTCCTATTTCCCGATGTGAAAATGAAAAATTTAGGGTAACACCAGCATTTTAGTGAAAAAATATAATTTTTTTCATTTTCCCATCCAACTTTAATGAAAATTCGCCAAACACCTGTGGGGTGTTCAGGCTCACTATACCCCTTGTCACGTTCGGTGAGGGGTGTAGTTTCCAAAATGGGGTCACATGTGGGTATTATTTTTTTTTGCGTTTGTCAGAACCGCTGTAAAATCAGCCACCCCTGTGCAAATCACCAATTTAGGCCTCAAATGTACATGGTGCACTCTCACTCCTGAGCCTTGTTGTGCGTCCGCAGAGCATTTTACGCCCACATCTGGGGTATTTCTGTACTCAGGAGAAATTGCGTTACAAATTTTGGGGGTCTTTTTTTCCTTTTACCACTTGTGGAAATAAAAAGTATGGGGCAACACCAGCATGTTAGTGTAAAAAAATAAAAAAAATTTACACTAACAGGCTGGTGTAGCCCCCAACTTTTCCTTTTCACAAGCGGTAAAAGGAAAAAAAGCCCCCCAAAATTTGTAGTGTAATTTCTCCCGAGTACGGAGATACCCCATATGTGGCCCTAAACTGTTTCCTTGAAATACGACAGGGCTCCGAAGTAAGAGAGCACCATGCGCATTTGAGGACTAAATTAGGGATTGCATAGGGGTATTCTACGCCAGTGATTTCCAAACAGGGTGCCTCCAGCTGTTGCTAAACTCCCAGCATGCCTGGACAGTCAGTGGCTGTCCAGAAATGCTGGGAGTTGTTGTTTTGCAACAGCTGGAGGCTCCGTTTTGGAAACCCTGCCGTACAAGACGTTTTAAATTGTTTATTGGGGGGGGGGGGACAGTGTAAGGGGGTGTATATGTAGTGTTTTACTCTTTATTAGGTGGTAGTGTAGTGTAGTGTTTTTAGGGTACATTCACACTGGCGGGTTACGGTGAATTTCCCACTAGGAGTTTGCACTGCGGCAAAAAATTTGACGCAGCCCAAACTTGAAGCAGGAAATTTACTGTAAACCCGCCTATGTGAATGTACCCTGTACGTTCACATGGGGGGGGGGGGCAAACCTCCAGCTGTTTCAAAACTACAACTCCCAGCATGTACTGACAGACCGTGCATGCTGGGAGTTGTAGTTTTGCAACAGCTGGAGGCACACTGGTTGGAAAATCTTCAGTTAGGTTCTGTTACCTAACTCAATATTTTCCAACCAGTGTGCCTCCAGCTGTTGCAAAACTACAACTCCCAGCATGTACTAATCACCGAAGGGCATGCTGGGAAATGTAGTTATGCAATAGCTGGAGGTACCCAACTACAACTCCCAGCATGCCGAGACAGCTGTTTGCTTTCTGGGCATCCTGGGAATTGCAGTTTTGCAACATCTGGAGAGCTACAGTTTTTTGACCACTGCACAGTGATCTCCAAACTGTGGACCTCCAGATGTTGCAAAACTACAACTCCCAGCATGTCCAGACAACAAACAGCTATGTGGGCATGCTAGGAGTTGTAGTTTTGCAACATCTGGAGGGATATAGTTTGAGACCACTGTATAGTGGTCTCAAACTGCAGCCCTCCAGCTGTTGCAAAACTACATATTCCAGCATGCCCAAACAGCTGTCTGGGCATGCTGGGAGTTGTAGTTTTGCAACATCTGGAGGGCTACAGTTAGAGACCACGGTCTCAGACTGTAGCCCTCCAGATCTACTTACCGGCTTCCGTAGGATCCCAGCAGCCGTCCTCTTCAGAAGCACGTGACGCCGCCCGCCGATCAACGTCGCCGCAGCCTCCGGACGGGTAAGTGGACGTCGGCGCCCGGTCCCCTTCGGTTCCCCGTTCTGCCCCGCCTATTGTGGGAGGGCAGGACGGGGAAAACGAAAGTTAACCCCCCCGCCCCCGGTCTGCTATTGGTCGTCGCCTCTGACGATCAATAGCAGACCAATAGCAGGGATAGGAGGGGTGGCAACCCTGCCACCTCACTCCTATGCCTACAGGGGGATCGTGGGTGTCTTGGACAACCGCGATCCCCCTTCTATTCCGGGTCACCGGGTCACAATAGACCCGTATGACCCGGAATCGGCGCAAATCGCAAGTGTGAATTCACTTGCGATTTGCGCCGATCGCCGACGTGGGGGGGTCTGATGACCCCCCTGGGCATTTGCATGGGGTGCCTGCTGATAGATATCAGCAGTCACCCCGGCCCGGTCCCCGCCCGGCGCGCGGCGGGGACCGAAATTCCCACGGGCGTATGGATACGCCCTGGGTCCTTAAGTACCAGGACGTCAAGGCGTATCCATACGCCCTAGGTCCTTAAGTGGTTAAACACGACACAATAGGGTGAGATTTTATTCATGCGTACCATGGACTACGCTATAGGTATGTCATGTATCGAAGATACGCATATCATTGGGGTAATAAATGTATGGGATACTGTATAAGGAAAAAAGTTTTAAACTTGGATATTGGACAACCACTTAACCTACTGTACAACAATATTACTATCTGTAATGCTGGGGTTCCAACGTTTTTAGAACATTTAAGAAATAGTCATCAGAATCACCAGCATAAAAGGTGGTGAAGTGCATGTCAAAAATGGCAGTCATCTATTGTATGGGTTGTTTTGTATTATTGTATGTTGACATACAATTTTTTGAAATACAAGAGAGAAAAAAAAGGAGACCAGAGGACAGCGCCTCGTGCGCTACCCTTGACAAATGGGGGGGGGGGTTCCCTTGAGGGAGGGGTCCAGGCTCTGTAGATTGGTCGCTCACCATGAGTGTATAGAACATACGCATGTAACCCCGTATAAGGGTATGAGAATGATGTGGATCTGTGCAGCCCAAAGGTCCCAGGAACAGCCAACCGGTGTCCTGTGAAGTACTGGATATGGGGAGGAAAAGATGACCTTTGCAGCAGGCGCTCCAAGTAGTTACACTCATTTCACGAGGTAATAAAGTACGGCAACTTTATTGGATGTAAAGCAATACAGCAATGACGCGTTTCGGGGTGAGGCTACCCCTTCTTCAGATTGGCAGTAGTACATCTGTTGTACACAGTGACCTATTGCAGCATACGTGGCAGAAAGCTGTGGAGCATTCCAACACAAATAGGATCAACACTGTGGATGAGGTCCTGAACCTCAGTAATATAAGTTTATCTGCAGACAATTCCAAAATAAAGCTGTTTGGCATTCTTGTCATGTTAAGTAACCATCTCCACTCTCTTAATGAAAATCCTGAGTGATATATAAACCCTAGTCAATGGCATTTCAGTCTTTGTAGGTAGCATGTTTAGAAGAATTACTTACTATATGAGAGCATTATGTATAGTGAGGATTCTGGGACATTTCTCTGTGTAGCTGTGTATACAAGAGAGGCTGACCCTACTTATCTTATGGATATGAACCGAGGGGTTATCTGTATGAAGATAATCTCCTTCTTCTGGTAATATCTGGTAATTGATACTAGTTGGTACATATGTCATGAAATAAAATGTCAAGAAAAGGAGGATTATCTCCTGAAAGTGGGAATCAAGGGACCTGGACCTGTTCTTACTGAAGCTTGAAATGAAAGCTGGTGTCCTGGGAGATAACTGGCAAATCATTACAGATTCCTTCTCCATTCTTGATGTATTATAAGAGAATTGTAATAGATTGTACTGCACTGTCTGGAGGAACCGCAAGTTGTATTGCTCACAATCAGTACATAGGCTGTTTAATATGCACCATCCACTAAGTCTACTCTTATGTGACTAGTGGAAGACACCATTTGTTGCAGTTATCAGTGACAGATATACAGGAATGGGTTTGCTGCATGAAAATGGTGTTTTCACATTGTGACTGGAAAGCCTTTTCATTTCTATAGTTGTGAGGTTTCTATTCTCACATTTCTTGACGTTTAAGGCGTTTACTCAGCAGAGGATACCAGGCATTATTGGTGTGATGATACTAAAAGATATAAAAAGAGTAATGTTAAAACACAGCTCCTTGTAAAATTGCTTTTATTCTTTTTATTTTTTTTTTACTTTTACAAATCTGTAATATGCTTTTTATTGTGCAGTCATTGCTTAATAGGTTGTGGAGTTTAGAAAGGCCAGTTTAAAGGTAACCACAATGTTGGTTTGCTCACATGTAACATGATATTACTCACTCTCTTACTGGCCTATTAACCCTTTAGATGTCAAGGTCAATTAGCGACCACAGCATCTAAGTAGTTTTATCTAAGATAGGGGCTCCACCTGCACAAAACAATCAGCGCACTAAAGGATTGCCATGACAGCCAAGGCCAAATGCTTCCATAATTGTGAGCTTCTTCAGGACTATGTAATCATATGGGTGGTCCCATTGACAGTTCTTTCTATGTGCACACTTATATGGACAGAGTGCTGTCAATCTCAAACTCCGATAGAGAAAAAAGCCTCAATCATCCTGTGTGGGAGGGGTAAGCAGGACTCTTACCTGATTTACCTGATTATATCATTTGAAGCAGAATTTCTGAGTAAAAAGCACTGTTATACTTTGAGGAGTTCACTATTGTAACGGAGAAATTTTAAACTTAAATGCAAATAATATTTAAATATTGTTTAACTCCAATATGATATACCAAAGAGTAGAGGAGATCTCTTGAAAAACAAATAGATAGGGCAAATCGAAATTCTAGTACTTAAGACTTATAACCTACAATACCCACTATTTGAAGAAAGTTGGGGGGTCTCCTAATACATTAGCTTTAGAATGCATCTTTTTTTAGATAAAATAATTCCTGATGTACATTGAGGTCTGTATTGAATTGGTGCTTGAAATATGCCCATTGAGGGAGATTTATCAAAACCAGTGTAGAGGAAGAGTTGTGCAGTTGCCCATAGCAACCAATCAGATCGCTTCTTTCATTTTTGAAAAGGCCTCTGAAAAATGAAGGAAGCGATCTGATTGGTTGCTATGGGCAACTCAGAAACTTTTCCTCTGGACAGGTTTTGATAAATCTCCCTCATTATGTTTATATAAAAATTGTCTCTATGATGTTAGAATAATTAATACTGAAATGTAGATAAAGACAATGTGACTGAAAGAACAAGGTTTTTATTGTCGGTTATGATGGTTTTTTATATCCCACATGAAGATGGTTCACAAGTGTCACAAAACAAGCTCTTAAGATCAGGGAGCTCTACTGGGAATATAAAGACACAATTTACATTTTGAATGCTTTGAAGAAGAAATCTGACACTTGAAAGTGTGGTAATGGTGCCACATTCAATTAGGCTGCGCTGTCTGAATGTTTTATTCCTTCATATACATTAAAAAAGATATTTATCTGTCTTAATCAGAGTCCAAGTCAATATAGTAGAAAAAGACTGCAGCACCCCAGTGAAGGTAGCGCAGATGTCCTTTGGTTCTACTAATCCTGAATTTTGCATGATACAAAACTTTACAAGAATTATAGATTAGGACCCTTTTGGCCAAATGTGTTTTTTTCTCAATGCTATCTCACCTACAGAGCCATCAATTCCAAAAAGTTGTACATTTTTTGGCCAGAAGCATGACTACTGATTTTTACTGATATGAATAGACTATATGGGTAATACATATGCCATAGCCATGTCCAATTTTCACATTGCACATGAGACTTTTCACTCTGATAAAGATTTTCACTTTCAATTAGGGGTTTCTGAAAGTGTGCAAACTTGGTGGCAGCCAAGTGGTTGTACATACAATAGACGCCTACACGTGGTGGGCTTTTAATTTATTGGCAGTCTCATGGATCAGAAGTTAGAAGTTCTGTAGTACCTGTATCAGACCTACAGTATAAAAAACCCATGGCATATGTATATAAATATGTGTTGCCAATCTTCTGGCTCACTTGAGCACTAGCTTGTCTGACACTGCTTAATACTGTAAAAAAAATAAAAACATTATATATGTCTATGTTCATTTAGAGACTTCAGGAATGGGACTTTCAGGGCAAGTCTCCGGCTACAAGATAGCCCAGAAAGTCAACATATCCTGCTGCTGGACCATCATCATAGTGACGCTTGAACTTTTGTGTGACCATTAAAAGGTGTTGAAGTTCAGTGGCGATACTTGGGTTAATGTCACCCGGTGAGGTAAAAAAAGGGTGTCACGCCATATCCCCCCCAAAGTAATACTTTAGCCTGTTGTGACAGATGCCCATGGTGTAGCACAATGCGGAAAATGATTTCCAGAATAAAAATTAAATATACCAATTGCCACAGAATAGGACAGCACTAAATAAGTTTTTACCATTTACAACTAAAGCTCCCAGTATGACCTAAGCAGTGGTAAGATTATGCTGTGAGTTGTTGTTTCCCGCATCATAACTGCAGAACTGATGGGACTACAGATCAGATGGGACATAGTGAGGACAATAAAAAATAATATCACTGACTACAGGTGACATATTCTCTATAGTCTTTCCTAATTAAGTTGGTAATTCTGATGGTACATACCGCCAGGACTTGTTCCAGATAGCATTGGCTCCTTACTATGTCAGCGTATTCTGATCCTTTGTATGAAAACAATAATAATATAACCCAGCCAGTCACTTTATCCTCTAAATATCACAATGCCACACACTGTACATATGAATATAACACTACCACACACTGTACCATCTGAATATAACACTGCCACACACTGTACCATATGAATATAACACTGCCACACACTGTACCATATGAATATAACACTGCCACACACTGTACCATCTGAATATAACACTGCAACACACTGTACCATCTGAATATAACACTGCCAAACACTGTACCATCTGAATATAACACTGCCAGACACTGTACCATCTGAATATAACACTGCCACACACTGTACCATCTGAATATAACACTTCCACACACTGTACCATCTGTATATAATACTGCCACACACTGTACCATCTGAATATATCACTGCCACACACTGTACCATCTGTATATAACACTGCCACACACTGTACCATCTGTGTATAATACTGCCACACACTGTAATATGAGTTATAGTAATAACCAAATAAAAACTATATTTTATATTTTCAGTTATATGTAAATCAATGTCACACTCCCTGCGTCACCACACAAAAATCCGAATAAATTCCAACATCCCTAAAGCATAATCTGCCCTTGGAGATGTAGTAAAACTAATAAGAGACAAATGTACTGCATCTAATAGGAAGTGTGAACTTTAACAAATTCAGCTACCTTTAATCTCTCCATTTATCACCCACCTTCTGTCTATTATGTAAATGAAACATCTGCCTGTTCGCTTGAGGTCTAATCAATTTCATTGGCTTTCACATGTCCTACTAAAATAATGACTGGCAGGCAGAAATAGCCAAATATGATAATCCTACCATACGCCATTATTCAGAATTGTCCCAAATGGTGATTTAATGCAAGCATTTGCCTGACCCATCGCATTCAGCCATTATGTGTCCAGCTTTCTCCCAGGAACTTTATACTGTATATGACAGATGGCAGAACTCATTCTATTTAGAAGGATAGTAAACGGCAAGTAGCATATGTCCATATTATGTCATGGCCACAATTGGTAATTGAAGATGGTCGTATAATTTAGAAGGGAAGAGGAGAGCAATGTGTGTTATTTATTATAAATGTCCTATACCAAATAGGAATCATTGGGATAATACATGAGAATTTCTACAATGATCTTAAAGAATAAAATCGACAAATATTATACAACAATGAATGTATACCATTTGCTGACCATACTGTTGAATATATACATTATGTCTGGCTATTTGTAAATACTGCATATTTTGTGATATAAGAAAAAGACCAGGGCTGTTTCTACAGCTATTGCTGCCCCAGGATATGAGACTTAAGACACCGTTATTCAACAGTTGAGTCACACTCTTCCTTGTACACATTTTTACTGGAATTCCTACATACATTCCTATATGCATTTTATAGGCATTGCTTTCTCCATAGCTTTGTCACCCAAATAAATGTTTCCATCTAAAATATCAATAAAGCGTACCTGTCATATTACAGAAATAATAACTTGTATATGTTACACACTATGCCATGCAAATGCTTTATATGTTTTTTGTAATATGTCTAGTTTCTTATTTTGCTCGCAAATTCGTATGTACTGCTGCTCACTTATTCTGACATCCACTGTTCAGGAAGGTACATGTCTGAAGCAAGCACTGAGCCTGCCTTAACTCACCATGCCATCTCTTGTGCTGTGCTGGGTCTCTTCATCCAATCACTGCAGGCTGCTCTGTAACCTCCTCCTTTCTGTTTTCAGACAGGAATCTGATAGGACAGGAGTGAGCACAGAGGAGTGCTAGTCCCACCCTCACTTCCTTTACTTTGTCTCAGCCTGTGCTTCAGCTGAGACAAAGATGATGCTGCAGGATTTTGTTCTTTATGGTATGGGGACCTGTAGTGGTCTTTTTTATAAGTGCTGATTTCTATAAAAAGGAGATAATATTTTTTTATGAAGTATATTACAAAGGTTAATGCTTTGCCAAGATGTACAACATATAAAAAGTTTTTTTAAATATTGACACTGCCCATTTTTACTAGCTCTAAATGAATTCCCTGACAAAGCATAGGCTCACTGTATTTATGTATTCCTTTACATCAATCCCTGCACATTGTAGGTTGCCCGTGCACCCTTCCTTCAGGGCCGGACTGGGGCTAAAAGTTAGCATACCAGCCCCATAGCATTTAGACGTTGTGGCAGCAGGTGGCTGCAGGGAAGGGAAGGGAAGCCTGACATTTGATTTGCCATGCCTCCATAAGAGAACTATCTTGTGGCTGCACCCTGAAGTCAAAGGGCGCAGCCACAACATACAAGACAGAAATGTGGTATTTATGCTATGTAAAATCCACTTGGGAAAGACAGTAACAAAAAAAAAAAAATCCATCTCTTCCTTGCTCTTGCTCTACCGCCAGAATCACAGAACTCAGTTCCCGGTGTTCAGCACTTCTGGGTTAGGTGACATGACGTTACACAGCTGCTCTTTCAATTACGGACCGAAGCAATGTTCAGCCTCAGATGCTGATTGGATGCCTGGCCTTGTGACGTCACGTCACCTAAGCGGGAAGTGCCAGATACCAGGAATAGAATTCCGTAATTCCAGTGGCAGTGCGGAAGCGAGCAATTTAAGAGAGTGTTTTTGTTTTGTTACTGTCCTCCCCCTCCCATAGTAGATTTTACATAGGGATAAAATACCGTGGGCAGCATAACACTGGTGCAGGCATTGCGATTTCAGAACACTATGAATTACAATGAGGCATTTGGAAGTTTCAAAGTAATTATAGTGTGGTGAGGATGTGATGAGGGCAGATGGTATTACCATAGGGGCAGATGGCATTAACCCCTTGTGTTCGTGACGCCAGGGTGTGGTTATCCTCTACACCACTTGAGGTATGGCCATTGGGTCCTGGGCTAGGCATGGGGCAAATAATGACTCCGATGCAAAGTTATGGAACAACAGCAGCTTTTCTGAGACAGACAGATGGAATAGTCTTTGCAGCTCAGTTAGGCCCAAGGAGATGACCAGTGACTTAGGAGACGTGCGGGCTCGCTGCGACTTGTGGTGGACTTTACTAAATTATGCAGACCCACGCTGACTTTAGCAGATTTGACTGACTTGACTATGACTAACTAGGCTTCACCCCTGTGACTGCTTACCAGGCTTTGACGTTCACCTGCAGAGGCACTTGATGAGAGAAGCGTGGCTGGGTGGTTAAGACACCAGACACTCTCAGGTCTTGACTGAAACTCAGCAAACTCTAGACTGAACTCAGAATTCCCTAGCTAGCTCCTCCCTTTGTTTATGTGGGAGAAATTTGGAGGGGTCCTATAGGTCCTCACACAAGTCACCTGGTCACTAACACCTTCCCTGGTTACATGTCTTAACAACAGGACTTAAAGGCATATACATCCAAAGCAAATATATGAACCATTTATATGTACAATAAGTTAACTAGAGTCCTAAGGATTATGGGGCCAGGGGACTAGGACTGAGTCGACCTGAAAAGGACCAGAGATTGTACAGAAGGGCCTCTTCTGTACTGGGCCACCACAATAGTTTAAAAATGCCACCAGAATACAGGTAAATAGTCACAGGGGCAGGTCCTGGTGGCTGCTCCCTGCCCAGCTGGCTTGATTGACACGTCTCTACCTAGCAGTGTATAGGGAGACACTGGAAGACACAGTGGTCAGCACTACAAAGGCCAATACTACCGCTAGGGACGGGTTTTGATTAATCTCCCCCTAGGTCTCCAAACTGTGGACTGCTAGCTGTTCCAACAACGGTCTGGGCATGCTGTGAGTTATAGTTTTGCTGGAAGTTTTAGTTAAGGAACAGCAGGAGGTCCACAGTTTTGGAGACCATTGATATAGGGAGAGATGCGTCAACCACCCTGCTGGGACCAGCCCTGAGGACTAATT
The DNA here is from genome assembly GCF_029499605.1 of Hyla sarda. Classification (NCBI taxonomy): domain Eukaryota; kingdom Metazoa; phylum Chordata; class Amphibia; order Anura; family Hylidae; genus Hyla; species Hyla sarda. Next base: position 421,614,435 of record NC_079189.1, read on the forward strand.
ACCATTTTCAAACTAAGATTACTCTGAATGACCAAGTGTCTCAGTGTAATTCATAGTGTCCTGGGATCGTGTTATGCTGCCCGCTGTTTGGGCAGCATACAACTGATTGCAGATTCCCCAAAACTCTAGTAAAATATAATAAAATAGTTAATTAAATATAAATAAACAACTTAAATTGCAAAAAAAAAAGATAACCAAAGTGCTCCTCTCTTACAAAGTAGTAACAGCAGGTCTTCTTTCCCCAGAGCCCATCACCTCACCCACGTCCCCCCTCTTCAGCCTACACATCACAGGTCCCCCCTCTCTGCCAGCATCCCCCCCCACATCACAAGTCCCCCCCCCCATCACAGGTCCCCCCTCTCCAGCTTCCACATCACAGGTCCCCCTCTCCAGCCTCCACATCACAGGTCCCCCCTCTCCAGCCTCCACATCACAGGTCCCCCCTCTCCAGCCTCCACATCACAGGTCCCCCCTCTCCAGCCTCCACATCACAGGTCCCCCCTCTACAGCCTCCACATCACAGGTCCCCACTCTCCAGCCTGCACATCACACGTCCCCCCTCTCCAGCCTCCACATAACAGGTCTCACTCTCCAGCCCCCCACATCACAGGTCACCCTCTGCAGCCCCCACATTACAGGTATCTCCCTTACCAGGCCCCCCACCACACACACACACCATAACAGGACTCCCACCCCTTTCCCTTACACCCTTACATAGTAATAACATTAGGTTTCCCTCTCCTCTTACCCAGTAAAGTACAGTGCACAAAAAAATAAAGAGAACACTAAGAGAACACATCCTAGATCTGAATGAATGAACTAATTGTGTGAAATACTTTCATCTTTACATAGTTGAATGTGCTGACAACAAAATCACACACAAATTATCAATGGAAATCAAATTTATCAACCCATGTAGGTCTGGATATGGAGTCACATTCAAAATCAAAGTGGAAAACCACACAACAGGCTCATCCAACTTTGATGTAATGTCCTTAAACCAGGTCAAAATGGTTCAGTAGTGTGTATGGCCTCCACGTGCCCATATGACTTCCCTACAAGTCTGGGCATGCAATTGATGAGGTGGCGAATGGTCTCCTCAGAGATGTCCTGCCACACCTGGACTAAAGCATCTGCCAACTCCTGGACAGTCTGTGGTGCAACGTGGCATTGGTGGATGGAGCGATACATGATGTCCCAGATGTGCTCAATCGGATTCAGGTCTGGGGTACGGGCAGGCCAGTCCATAGCATCAATGCCTTCCTCTTGCAGGAACTTCTGACACACTCCAGCCACACGAGGTCTAGCATTGTCTTGCATTAGGAGGAACCCAGGGCCAACCGCACCAGCATATGGTCTCACAAGGTCTGAGGATCTCATCTCGGTACCTAATGGCAGTCAGGCTACCTCTTGCAAGCACATGGAGGGCTGTGCGGGCCCCCCATAGAAATGCCACCCCACACCATTACTGACCCACTGCCAAACTGGTCATGCTGGAGGATGTTGCAGGTAGCAGAACATTCTCCACAGCGTCCCCAGACTGTGTCACGTCTGACATGTGCTCAGTGGGAACCTGCTTTCATCTGTGAAGAGCACAGGGTGCTAGTGGCGAAATTGCCAATCTTGGTGTTCTCTGGCAAATGCCAAACGTCCTGCACGGTGTTGGGCTATAAGCACAACCCCCACCTGTGGATGTCGGGCCCTTATACCACCCTCATGGAGTCTGTTTCTGACTGTTTGAGTGGAGAAATGCACATTTGTGGCCTGCTGGAGGTCATTTTGCAGGGCTCTGGCAGTGCCCCTCCTTGCACAAAGGCAGAGGTAGCGGTCCTGCTGCTGAGTTGTTGCCCTCCTATGGCCTCCTCCACATCTCCTGATGTACTGGCCTGTCTTTTGGTAGCACCTCCATGCTCTGGACACTACGCTGACAGACACAGCAAACCTTCTTACCACAGCCCACATTGATGCACCATCCTGGATGAGTTGCACTACCTGAGCCCTTTGTGAGGGTTGTAGACTCCGTCTCATGCGCCCACTAGAGTGAAAGCACCGCCAGCATTCAAAAGTGACCAAAACATTAGCCCAGAAGCATAGGAACTGAGAAGTGGTCTGTGGTCACCACCTGCAGAACCACTCCTTTATTGGGGGTGTCTTGCTAATTGCCTATAATCTCCACCTATTGTCTGTTCCATTTGCACAACAGCATGTGAAATTGATTGTCAATCAGTGTTGCTTCCGGAGTGGACAGTGTGATTTCACAGAAGTGTGATTGATTTGGAGTTACATTGTGTTGTTAAAGTGTTCCCTTTATTTATTTTTTGAGCAGTGTACATCTTCCCCTGAGCAGCTGGTCCAGATCTCACAGCAATTCTGATGACCCAAACTTATAGCTGTGACATCAGGTCACCAGTCAGGCCTGGACTTGTGGCCCTAACAAGGATCAAATCTCATATCAGCCTTACTATGCCAGTTGGCCCTGCCCATATAGCATGTATGCTAAACAAAACAGACAGATTACATATGACTGTGTAGGTCTGAACTGATAAAGAAGAAGAAGAGAAACCCCTGAAAGTATAATCCTTTATTTTACTTTCAAGGTTATTGGTTTCTGACAACATTTTGTCATTCATCACCATCTGCCGTTTGCCTGTGTTTATTGTCTGAATAGATGGAATAGAGCAACCTATATCTCATCAGATAACCACAATGTCCACAGCAGCAGAAGATAAGAGTGCTGATCTTAAGCAAGACAGGGACCTGTCAACTTGTGTGATTATGTTAGTAAGGACAGGTCCATATGTAAAGGGACACAGCCATAAATCTTCATGCGAAAAGGGAAATTTAGTGCTTAGCCGGATCAAGGTAATAGTGAGAGCTGCGTGATCCACACTCCTTATATACACACGTCCTTTTGTCAGTAACACACATCCAGATTATGCATATGGTTAGACATGTTGTTTTTTATTATAATTAGCAAAGTCACATTTATAAACATCATTGAAAATCAACATATGTATTTTGTGTGAGATCATATTCAGATGGCTTTACTTTGTCTGCATTTTAACATCTGTATAACAGACACAATACCTGGACTACCAGCCATTTAAAGAAGTTGGACACCATTTAATATTTTTATTTAGAAACCTATGCAATGGTTTTATAAATAATTACTTACTGATATAGTGTGTCTTCTCTGTGGCCCCATTCTTTCTAACAATATAGTTAATGGCTACAATGAACGACCTACTGATAGAGTGTTCCTTCTTCATCCCCTGTTCTTGTATGCAGCCTGACGGCTTATGCGTCCATACCATGGCTGACCATGGAGGAGCATGTGCTATGTGCACATGGCGCCTAAGCTTTTTAGTGGCTCTGTATTGAGAAATACTTTTTAGTGGCTCTGCATTGCCTCCATACATGTAGAATCTGTTGGAGTATATCACTTTTCTATGTCATATTGTCAAGAAATCCAAGAGAAAAAGCTCCATCTGAAATCATAAGTAGTGTTGCTCGCGAATATTCACAATGCAAATTGTATTCCCGAATATCGCATATATTCGCGAATATAGCAGTATATATTCGTATCGTTATTTTTTTTTTCTCACAGTACACATCACAGTGATCATCCCTCTCTGCTTCCAGCTTGTGTGGTCTAAAGAAGGCTCTAATACTACTGTGTGAGACTGGCGTGCGCATTTGCATTTTCGCATATGCGAGTTTTCGCTTATGCTAATTTTTGTATATGCTAATTTTCACATACGTGAATATTCGCATATGCGAAAATAAAACGTGAATATTGTGAATATGTAAATGTAGCGAATATATGAAGAATATTCGCCCATATATTCGTGAAATATCGTGAATTTGAATATGGCCTATGCCACTCAACACTAATCATAAGCATAAAGAGGTACAGTAAACACTCCATGCACCTTTATGGGTTTGTATTCATGAGAAAATTGTATTATAGCCATGTGTTTGAGGCCTTGAAGAGATTTTCTGAAACAAAATCGTTCAGATTCCTGATTCGACAAACCCAAAGCTAAATCTATTCCTGGTTTATCTCTTCTTATTTAGCAGTAGATCTGTGATGAGTTACATGGGACACATTACATGACTGGAGATTTCCTATACTCCTATTAGATTATGAAGTATAACCATGTCTCAGGTGCCATAAAGCCAGTGCAGAGTAAATGTACAATAATAAGCCGCTCATTAACTCATCAGATATTCTCCACTACAGCTCCGGATCATCTGGGAACCGGGGAGAACAGGAGACCTGATTTAGGGGACGGCTTAGAATCAGATTATTAGGAGTAAGTTCTGGAGACCGCTATGCTGACAGAGATAACACGTCTGTATGTAACACTGCTTCATTCCCTGAGAAGAGTCTTTTATTTCATTGCTAAAAGAGAGTCAAAACATTAAATGCAAACCATTAAGAGAAGAATGCACAAGATGGATGTAATATAATCGCAACCACTCAACGATTTCCTGATTCTTAAGTACGGAATACAATGCTACAGTCATTTGGTTGTGTTCTAGCTGGAGATAGGTTGATACCATGCAAGAAAACAGCTTCATATCAGCATCTTATTAGTTATATCTTGTGGAAAACATCTGTCTCATTTCTTCTCAGCTACAGTTGCGACTACTCGATGGGGAAAGAGCAGGATAATAACTGGAAATGTGTATTGTAGGTCCTGACTCAATGAACTTCACCCATATCTTTATAGAAAGATTAGATGACAAAGCTTCAGGGAAAGAAACACAATCTGCAATGTGCAATTTTATTGTGGGGAACCACAAATCTATACAGAAAAAAAGTCTTTAGATAGGGCAGAAGGTGATAAGATTAAACTATATTTCAAGTGTGAGCTTAGCCTGTCCTCAGGTGGGCACCTGGAGAGATGGATGGAGGCATAAATCATTGAGAATGCTTTCATTCAAAGGCATTCAGTCCATGTTCTATCACTTCATATCGAAACCTCCACAATAATAAATATGATATTATACAGTGATAATATTTATCTTTGTGTTCTCTTTTCTAAGTGTTACATTGTGATCCCACCGGTGGTTTCTATATTGCAGCTGTTATCCATATCAGCTATAAGTTTGCAGGAGAAAATATCTCCCCATTCTTATTTCTTGATGCCTCTTGGCAGGAATCCTTTCACAGACATTTGATAAATAAACAGCAATAAAGTAGAAAAGATTTCATCATTCATTGGACTATGGGACTTGACCAAATAAATTAATTATCTGTACATTTTAATAGTAGTTCCTTTTTGTTTTGCTCATTCAGCAGAGCATATATATATATATATATATATATATATATATATATATATAGTCCCAAAATAATGCAGCACTACTTATCTAGTCCAGAAACAATGGTGGTGCCAGCGTCCAAAAAAAAGACTCGATCAAAGTCCTCCATAGACAGAAACCAAAGACCGGCGCAGCACTCCAAAAAACAGTGTGATTTAATATCTCATGAAAACGATTAAGGAAGTGTGAGATGTACTCAATCTGGTGTGGTGACCGAGAACTTCAGTCTGGGTATAATCTCCTGTATACCCTGATTAAGCAGAAAATTCGTAAAGATAAATGGGGGTGACTGGTTCTCAAGGTCTTGAGTGTGATGGAAATGTGTTGTATGGTTTTGTCTGTGAATATGTAATGATGATAGTGGTGTTTATGAATAATTCAAGAGGGTGATGATGGGTGTTTGTATAAACTTGAGGGTATGTATATATATATAATGAAGGAGGGTGATAGGTGTTCCTGTATAAACTGGAGAATCTGTATATAATGATCGGTGTATATGGGAGAGAGGGAAACGTATGGGGGAGAAAAGTATCTTGATAGGTGTTTGTGAATGATTGGAGAGGGGGATGGTAAGTATTACTGTATAAATTGGAGAATATGCATGTATATAATGAATATTTGTGATGATAGGTGTTTCTATATAAACTGCAGGATGTGTGTGTATATATTGATCGGTGTATATGGGAGAGAGAAGTATAGGGGAGAAGGAAATGATTGAAGGAGAAGGGGGATGATGAAAGAGAGATAGAGGATGGTGAAAATAAAAGAAAAGGCTCTTACTTGGATAGATAAAAGCGTAATTTATTTGTAATTTAATAATATAAAACAGGAAAAAACGCTGGGCCCTAGCGCTTATACTTTCCAATGCATATGAAACAGTTAAAATAATTCATAAATGTAATTCATAACAAGGTCAGTAGATGAAAAGCACTAAATAGTTATACAATGTGCAATAGTAGGTAAATGAACCCGGTGCTGCGACCGCAAGGTATAACAGACCAAGTCAATTGCTCTCGGTACGGCGACCGTAGAGATGTGTGAAATAGTCAAGTAGTCCACGGTGCTGCGACCGTATGCCAGAAAGAAGAAACAAAGTCACAATGTAGCGGTACTGCGACCGTATGCCAGAAAGAAGAAACAAAGTCACAATGTAGCGGTGCTGCGACCGTAGTTGGTAGTACAATTCAATGGGACACAGTGTGTCAATGTTGCGAGGGTGCGTGCTGTCTCTATCAGAGTGAGGGAGCCATGGATTGGCAGTGGGCCAAAAGGAGGAAGCTCCAGCGGTTGCAAGGCTGGGTAGTGGAAAGGGGGAAGAAATATCTTGTGGTACTATGTACCTCTCACCCGGTCACTCCTATGGACTTTGTGATGTCGGTCCTCACTCTGGAAACGAAGCCGCTTGTTTGTGGCTGTCTGCGCTCACTGGTGCTCGGCTTCTCCTCGTGGCGGTGAGCGTGTTGGGCGCGTAATAGAATCCTGGCGCGCTGTGATGATCCTGTGGTTCAGCTGGTGGTGATAGTGCTTGCAATGGTGTCTACTGCCTTAAGACTAGACGCGTTTCGGACCCTCTAGGTCCGTCCTCAGTAGTCTACTGAGGACGGACCTAGAGGGTCCGAAACGCGTCTAGTCTTAAGGCAGTAGACACCATTGCAAGCACTATCACCACCAGCTGAACCACAGGATCATCACAGCGCGCCAGGATTCTATTACGCGCCCAACACGCTCACCGCCACGAGGAGAAGCCGAGCACCAGTGACCGCAGACAGCCACAAACAAGCGGCTTCGTTTCCAGAGTGAGGACCGACATCACAAAGTCCATAGGAGTGACCGGGTGAGAGGTACATAGTACCACAAGATATTTCTTCCCCCTTTCCACTACCCAGCCTTGCAACCGCTGGAGCTTCCTCCTTTTGGCCCACTGCCAATCCATGGCTCCCTCACTCTGTTAGAGACAGCACGCACCCTCGCAACATTGACACACTGTGTCCCATTGAATTGTACTACCAACTACGGTCGCAGCACCGCTACATTGTGACTTTGTTTCTTCCTTCTGGCATACGGTCGCAGTACCGCTACATTGTGACTTTGTTTCTTCTTTCTGGCATACGGTCGCAGCACCGTGGACTACTTGACTATTTCACACATCTCTACGGTCGCCGTACCGAGAGCAATTGACTTGGTCTGTTATACCTTGCGGTCGCAGCACCGGGTTCATTTACCTACTATTGCACATTTGTTACGCCTAGCGCTCCGGGTCCCCGCTCCTCCCCGGAGCGCTCACGGCGTCTTTCTCCCTGCAGCGCCCCGGTCAGTCCCGCTGACCGGGAGCGCTGCACTGTCTTGGCCGTTGGGGATGCGATTCGCACAGCGGGACGCGCCCGCTCGCGAATCGCATCCCAGGTCACTTACCCGTCCCGGTCCCCTGCTGTCATGTGCTGGCGCGCGCGGCTCCGCTCTCTAGGGCGCGCGCGCGCCAGCTCTCTGAGACTTAAAGGGCCAGTGCACCAATGATTGGTGCCTGGCCCAATTAGCTTAATTGGCTCCCACCTGCTCCTTGCCTTTATCTGACCTCCTCCCATGCACTCCCTGGCCGGATCTTGTTGCCTTGTGCCAGTGAAAGCGTTTAGTGTGTCCAAAGCCTGTGTACCTGAACTTCTGCTACCCATCCTGACTACGAACCTTGCCGCCTGCCCCCGACCTTCTGCTACGTCTGACCTTGCCTCTGCCTAGTCCTTCTGTCCCACGCCTTCTCAGCAGTCAGCGAGGTAGAGCCGTTGCTAGTGGATACGACCTGGTTGCTACTGCCGCAGCAAGACCATCCCGCTTTGCGGCGGGCTCTGGTGAATACCAGTAGCCTCTTAGAACCGGTCCACTAGCACGGTCCACGCCAATCCCTCGCTGACACAGAGGATCCACTACCTGGAAGCCGAATCGTGACAGTAGATCCGGCCATGGATCCCGCTGAGGTGCCGCTGCCAAGTCTCGCTGATCTTCCCACGGTGGTCGCTCAGCAATCGCAGCAGATTGCCCAACAAGGACAGCAGCTGTCGCAGTTGACCGCCATGTTACAGCAACTTCTGCCTCTGCTACAGCAGCAACCATCTCCTCCGCCAGCTCCTGCACCTCCTCCGCAGCGAGTGGCCGCTCCTAACCTCCGCTTGTCCCTGCCGGACAAATTTGATGGGGACTCTAAACTCTGCCGTGGATTTTTGTCTCAGTGTTCCCTGCATATGGAGATGTTGTCGGACTTGTTTCCTTCAGAACGGTCTAAGGTGGCGTTCGTAGTAAGCCTTCTTTCAGGAAAGGCCTTGTCTTGGGCCACACCGCTCTGGGACCGCAATGATCCTGCCACAGCCACAGTCCAGGCCTTCTTCGCTGAACTCCGGAGTGTCTTCGAGGAGCCAGCCCGAGCTTCTTCTGCCGAGACTGCCCTGTTGAACCTGGTCCAGGGTAATTCTTCAGTGGGCGAGTACGCCATCCAATTTCGTACTCTTGCCTCCGAGTTATCATGGAATAACGAGGCTCTCTGCGCGACCTTTAAAAAAGGCCTATCCAGTCGCATCAAGGATGTGCTGGCCGCACGAGAGATTCCTGCCAATCTGCAAGAACTCATCCATCTAGCTACCCGCATTGACATGCGTTTTTCTGAGCGACACCAAGAGCTCCGCCAGGAAAAAGACTTAGATCTCTGGGCACCTCTCCCACAGTATCCGTTGCAATCTACGCCTGGGCCTCCCGCCGAGGAGGCCATGCAAGTGGATAAGTCTCGTCTGACCCAGGAAGAGAGGAATCGCCGTAGGGAAGAAAATCTCTGTCTTTACTGTGCCAGTACCGAGCATTTCTTGGTGGATTGCCCTATCCGTCCTCCACGCCTGGGAAACGCACGCACGCACCCAGCTCACGTGGGTGTGGCGTCTCTTGGTTCCAAGTCTGCTCCTCCACGTCTCACGGTGCCCGTGCGGATTTCTTCTTCAGCCAACTCCTCCCTCTCAGCCGTGGCCTGCTTAGACTCCGGTGCCTCTGGAAATTTTATTTTGGAGTCGTTTGTTAATAAATTCAGCATCCCGGTGACCCGTCTCGTCAAGCCGCTCTACATTTCCGCGGTCAACGGAGCCAGATTGGACTGCACCGTGCGTTACCGCACAGAGCCCCTCCTCATGTCTATTGGACCCCACCTTGAGAGGATTGAGTTCTTCATTCTCCCCAACTGTACCTCTGAGGTCCTCCTCGGTCTGCCTTGGCTCCGGCTTCATTCCCCCACCATTGATTGGACCACCGGGGAGATCAGGAACTGGGACTCTGCCTGCCACAGGAAGTGCCTCTCCCCCCCTCCCAGTCCCGTCAGGCAAGCCTCTGTGCCTCCCCATGGCCCCCGTCCTGGTGTCACACTGCCCCGTGCCAGGCCTCGCCCTCTGCCCTCCCTCCCCATTCCCACTCCTGCTATACTGCCTGCCGTTGAGGAAACCCTCCATTCTTTCCCGGTGTCCTCATCCCAGGGGAGGCAGTTACCGGACAAAGAGAAGGGGAGACCTAAGGGGGGGGGTACTGTTACGCCTAGCGCTCCGGGTCCCCGCTCCTCCCCGGAGCGCTCACGGCGTCTTTCTCCCTGCAGCGCCCCGGTCAGTCCCGCTGACCGGGAGCGCTGCACTGTCTTGGCCGTTGGGGATGCGATTCGCACAGCGGGACGCGCCCGCTCGCGAATCGCATCCCAGGTCACTTACCCGTCCCGGTCCCCTGCTGTCATGTGCTGGCGCGCGCGCGCCAGCTCTCTGAGACTTAAAGGGCCAGTGCACCAATGATTGGTGCCTGGCCCAATTAGCTTAATTGGCTCCCACCTGCTCCCTGCCTTTATCTGACCTCCTCCCATGCACTCCCTGGCCGGATCTTGTTGCCTTGTGCCAGTGAAAGCGTTTAGTGTGTCCAAAGCCTGTGTACCTGAACTTCTGCTACCCATCCTGACTACGAACCTTGCCGCCTGCCCCCGACCTTCTGCTACGTCTGACCTTGCCTCTGCCTAGTCCTTCTGTCCCACGCCTTCTCAGCAGTCAGCGAGGTAGAGCCGTTGCTAGTGGATACGACCTGGTTGCTACTGCCGCAGCAAGACCATCCCGCTTTGCGGCGGGCTCTGGTGAATACCAGTAGCCTCTTAGAACCGGTCCACTAGCACGGTCCACGCCAATCCCTCGCTGACACAGAGGATCCACTACCTGGAAGCCGAATCGTGACAGTAGATCCGGCCATGGATCCCGCTGAGGTGCCGCTGCCAAGTCTCGCTGATCTTCCCACGGTGGTCGCTCAGCAATCGCAGCAGATTGCCCAACAAGGACAGCAGCTGTCGCAGTTGACCGCCATGTTACAGCAACTTCTGCCTCTGCTACAGCAGCAACCATCTCCTCCGCCAGCTCCTGCACCTCCTCCGCAGCGAGTGGCCGCTCCTAACCTCCGCTTGTCCCTGCCGGACAAATTTGATGGGGACTCTAAACTCTGCCGTGGATTTTTGTCTCAGTGTTCCCTGCATATGGAGATGTTGTCGGACTTGTTTCCTTCAGAACGGTCTAAGGTGGCGTTCGTAGTAAGCCTTCTTTCAGGAAAGGCCTTGTCTTGGGCCACACCGCTCTGGGACCGCAATGATCCTGCCACAGCCACAGTCCAGGCCTTCTTCGCTGAACTCCGGAGTGTCTTCGAGGAGCCAGCCCGAGCTTCTTCTGCCGAGACTGCCCTGTTGAACCTGGTCCAGGGTAATTCTTCAGTGGGCGAGTACGCCATCCAATTTCGTACTCTTGCCTCCGAGTTATCATGGAATAACGAGGCTCTCTGCGCGACCTTTAAAAAAGGCCTATCCAGTCGCATCAAGGATGTGCTGGCCGCACGAGAGATTCCTGCCAATCTGCAAGAACTCATCCATCTAGCTACCCGCATTGACATGCGTTTTTCTGAGCGACACCAAGAGCTCCGCCAGGAAAAAGACTTAGATCTCTGGGCACCTCTCCCACAGTATCCGTTGCAATCTACGCCTGGGCCTCCCGCCGAGGAGGCCATGCAAGTGGATAAGTCTCGTCTGACCCAGGAAGAGAGGAATCGCCGTAGGGAAGAAAATCTCTGTCTTTACTGTGCCAGTACCGAGCATTTCTTGGTGGATTGCCCTATCCGTCCTCCACGCCTGGGAAACGCACGCACGCACCCAGCTCACGTGGGTGTGGCGTCTCTTGGTTCCAAGTCTGCTCCTCCACGTCTCACGGTGCCCGTGCGGATTTCTTCTTCAGCCAACTCCTCCCTCTCAGCCGTGGCCTGCTTAGACTCCGGTGCCTCTGGAAATTTTATTTTGGAGTCGTTTGTTAATAAATTCAGCATCCCGGTGACCCGTCTCGTCAAGCCGCTCTACATTTCCGCGGTCAACGGAGCCAGATTGGACTGCACCGTGCGTTACCGCACAGAGCCCCTCCTCATGTCTATTGGACCCCACCTTGAGAGGATTGAGTTCTTCATTCTCCCCAACTGTACCTCTGAGGTCCTCCTCGGTCTGCCTTGGCTCCGGCTTCATTCCCCCACCATTGATTGGACCACCGGGGAGATCAGGAACTGGGACTCTGCCTGCCACAGGAAGTGCCTCTCCCCCCCTCCCAGTCCCGTCAGGCAAGCCTCTGTGCCTCCCCATGGCCCCCGTCCTGGTGTCACACTGCCCCGTGCCAGGCCTCGCCCTCTGCCCTCCCTCCCCATTCCCACTCCTGCTATACTGCCTGCCGTTGAGGAAACCCTCCATTCTTTCCCGGTGTCCTCATCCCAGGGGAGGCAGTTACCGGACAAAGAGAAGGGGAGACCTAAGGGGGGGGGTACTGTTACGCCTAGCGCTCCGGGTCCCCGCTCCTCCCCGGAGCGCTCACGGCGTCTTTCTCCCTGCAGCGCCCCGGTCAGTCCCGCTGACCGGGAGCGCTGCACTGTCTTGGCCGTTGGGGATGCGATTCGCACAGCGGGACGCGCCCGCTCGCGAATCGCATCCCAGGTCACTTACCCGTCCCGGTCCCCTGCTGTCATGTGCTGGCGCGCGCGCGCCAGCTCTCTGAGACTTAAAGGGCCAGTGCACCAATGATTGGTGCCTGGCCCAATTAGCTTAATTGGCTCCCACCTGCTCCCTGCCTTTATCTGACCTCCTCCCATGCACTCCCTGGCCGGATCTTGTTGCCTTGTGCCAGTGAAAGCGTTTAGTGTGTCCAAAGCCTGTGTACCTGAACTTCTGCTACCCATCCTGACTACGAACCTTGCCGCCTGCCCCCGACCTTCTGCTACGTCTGACCTTGCCTCTGCCTAGTCCTTCTGTCCCACGCCTTCTCAGCAGTCAGCGAGGTAGAGCCGTTGCTAGTGGATACGACCTGGTTGCTACTGCCGCAGCAAGACCATCCCGCTTTGCGGCGGGCTCTGGTGAATACCAGTAGCCTCTTAGAACCGGTCCACTAGCACGGTCCACGCCAATCCCTCGCTGACACAGAGGATCCACTACCTGGAAGCCGAATCGTGACAACATTGTATAACTATTTAGTGCTTTTCATCTACTGACCTTGTTATGAATTACATTTATGAATTATTTTAACTGTTTCATATGCATTGGAAAGTATAAGCGCTAGGGCCCAGCGTTTTTTCCTGTTTTATATTATTAAATTACAAATAAATTACGCTTTTATCTATCCAAGTAAGAGCCTTTTCTTTTATTTTCACCATCCTCTATCTCTCTTTCATCATCCCCCTTCTCCTTCAATCATTTCCTTCTCCCCTATACTTCTCTCTCCCATATACACCGATCAATATATACACACACATCCTGCAGTTTATATAGAAACACCTATCATCACAAATATTCATTATATACATGCATATTCTCCAATTTATACAGTAATACTTACCATCCCCCTCTCCAATCATTCACAAACACCTATCAAGATACTTTTCTCCCCCATACGTTTCCCTCTCTCCCATATACACCGATCATTATATACAGATTCTCCAGTTTATACAGGAACACCTATCACCCTCCTTCATTATATATATATACATACCCTCAAGTTTATACAAACACCCATCATCACCCTCTTGAATTATTCATAAACACCACTATCATCATTACATATTCACAGACAAAACCATACAACACATTTCCATCACACTCAAGACCTTGAGAACCAGTCACCCCCATTTATCTTTGTGATTTAATATCTCATGTCAGCATTACAACGTTTCAACTCCTCCTGGAGCCATTGGCTGAAACGTTGTAATGCTGACATGAGATATTAAATCACATTGTTTTTTGGAGTGCTGTGCCTGTCTTTGGTATATATATATATATCTATATATATATACTCTGGATCATCGGTCCGGTCCTTCGGGTGATCAGGTAAACACAGCACAAAATGCCCTTTCAAGTATTTTCGTCTTATCATTTATTATTTATCACCTGTGATTCCTCAGAATTGCCCACCAGAATAATATCAGCACTTTTTCTGATCATAAGAGCATTTTGTCCTATTGAAAGTTTTTCAAAGCGAAATCCAATATTTATTAAACAAGCAGCAGACAAGTTGGGATAAAGGAGAAGAATCGGTAAGAAATGTAGCTTTTATTGTCCGCATCTTATCATATGAGTAGGTTACAAGAATCTTTACTGTTACAGCAGTCCACTTTAGACCCAATGGGTTAACTAAACTAAGCTTAGATTGGCACGGAATCATAGGTTATGAGAGTGGTCTAGTAGAATGACCTGATCTGAGGAAACTAGTGGGTGCCCAATGGCCTCTCTACAATATAACATAATACTTTTGGACTTTTTCACTGTGCATTTTACCCCTATTCTATCACATAACTGTATGTTAGCTGTGACATCATGTCTCTCTGTTATGTGGCATCATGTTTCGTTTTGTGACATTATCTCTCTTCTGTGAAATTACTATGTGCAATATTCCCTTTACAGTGCTTATAATGCATGTATTGTGACATCACTGTGACACCATCCCTAGCCTGGGACATCACTATCTTAATTGTGACTATTGTTGTTGCATTTACTATATCTGTGCTGTGATGCTACTATATTTGTCACACCTGTACTGTTACATCACCATCTAGTATCCTGTACTGTGATATCACTGTGGTTGTCATGTCACTCTGTATTTATTATTCCGAGATTGTCTATCATTGGGTGTAGTATTAAAGGGGTACTCTGGTGGAAAAAAAATGTTTTAAAATCAACTGGTGCCAGAAAGTTATAAAGATTTGTAAATTACTTCTATTTAAAAATATTAATCCTTTCAGTACTTATCAGCTGCTGTATACTACAAAGAAAGTTGTGTAGTTTTTCCCAGTCTGACCATAGTGCTCTCTACTGACACCTCTGTCTGTGTGAGGAACTGTCCAGAATGATGTGAGATTACCTTAACACTGTGGCTAGCTGTTTGTGAACTAGTATTTCCTGTTTGACTTTTCTTTTTTTTTTACTACAAATCTCACAATTCCATCTTCCTCCCTCCCACACATCAGCCACCCCACTTATTGAAACATAAATAAACTGCATCCATTCAAATCAGTGTGAATTTCAATCAGGTTGCCTACAGCTGTTGCAGATTGATCTCTCTCCCACCAAGTGATCCCTCCACCCATTGAAGCAGACTAGCTCGGCCGCATTGCAACCTGGGAAAAATCTGAGACAACAGTCAGTTTGTATGCTGGTAAAAATAAATATTGGAGTGGAAATCACAGAAGAATTGTGAGAAAACCATCACACACAGGTACAGACACTATATTATGAACCACACTAACTTTACACCCCCTGTAGCGTAGTCAAATAAAAAAAATCCTGGAATACCCCTTTAAGATGCAAATTTTTGAGCCATCAATAGAATATGGGATAACAAGATAATTTTCTGTCTCTAGCCACTGAGACCCTGCCTGATCCTAGGAATGGGGAACTTTCCTTTAATCATTGAATCAGTGGGAGTCCCAGTGATTAGACCCCAATCATTACTACTCTCCTATTCAGAGGAAGGTTAGGCAAAGACTACAGCTGGAGGAACATACAAAGTTCAAAGTATACCAATGTAACTGTCACAATAAGGTGATTCTAGTAGTAATAATAGTAAGTTGTGTGTATATATATATATATATATATATAGAGAGAGAGAGAGAGAGAGAGAGAGAGAGAGAGAGAGAGAGAGAGAGAGAGAGAGGGAGATGTATATATAAATATGATATATAAATGGCTGGATATACTACTATGAAACTTGGTACACTTTACCAATACGTCAATTAAAAATATAGTAAAGTTGCATTTACCCTAACACCCAATGCCACCCCCACACCCACCCCCCATCCCCCTATGCAGGGTGTTTATTTTCTCTAAAGTCCCATGTAAGTCTCTTGGACTTCCGGTACATCTCCTGATTACATTTCCTCTCCCACAAGGTTGATGTAGGAAGACCGGACAATGCCGGATATTAAGCTAGTAGTAACTGTAGTCACCATAGTATCTGTAATACCGTAACTAAAATATGCAATTTTGCTAATATTAATTTATGAATAGTCATGATATCTATATATCAGTACATATACATTTAAGTCTGAGAGCTATTGTTTGCGTTTTTTTTAGTTAACGATCAAAAAATTTAACAGAAACAAAAAATTCAGAACATAGAATAGGGGTCAATAAATTGGTTTCAATAATATTGGTTTTAATACTACCCAAGAGCTGTAAATTGTTATTTCTAATGCCTTTAGTACTACTATTCCACTGCCTGGTATTTTGTGATATCTCTATAGGCAGGAGAGGACATTGGTAATTTATTTTCTGACTCATAGAGAAAAGTAGGTAAGAGCGATCTCTAGAATAAAAATGAACATTAGTGCTTTATGTGTAAATATACACAATTTATAACCGACTGCATACAGGAGTCATTTGTTTCATGCAGCTAAATTGACTTGGAAGTGCAAATTTTGTGTGATTGAAAGATTAACCTCACTTGCTCATATCGCCTGTTCAGAAAAGGCTGGGGAAGGCCTGGGATCATTTAGCTGCAATAACTACACTATTTGGAGACGCCCACGCAACAGCAAATTTATCCTTCTTGTCTGCGGAAGGTTTGGCAATTTCAGTCCTGTTTATCTACGCCTCATATTTTTTTTACTGATATGAGTAATGATTTCATTATAAGCACATGAGTATACACCAATTATTTCATGTTATTAGCACACATAAAAAAGTAACATAATTTTTTTTTTCATAAAAGAGGACAACGCTTTATATACCGTACTTAATTTTTATTTTTTATTTTGCTACCAGTGCCATATATTGGAATATGCACACCAAGTATGATTTCTTGATGTATCAGCTATAGAGCATTGCAATAAAGCCTCATGTGTGTGGCATGAATCCATGAGAAAAAAAAAAACACACACACATTTCTAGCTCACTGTTCTTTAAAGGGGCACTCCACTGAAAACATCTTATCCCCTATCCAAAGGATAGGGGATAAGATGTTAGATTGCAGGGGTCCTGCCGCTGGGGACCTCCCCCCCATCCTGTCATTCGGTGCACGGAGGGAACTCCGCTCCGTGCCGTTGACTGTCGATGCCAGATGCCACAATCCCTCCATTCACGTGTATGGGAGGAGCCTCACGCAGGGACATAGCCGCTACGCCCCCTCCCATAGACAGGAATGGAGGGGGTGTGCCGCGACCACGGAAGTTAGAAGCTGCTGGCCTGAAGATCCTTTGGATAAGGCATAAGATGTTTTCAGCAGAGTACCCCTTTAACCCCTTAAGGACGCAGGGTTTTTCAGTTTTTTGTATTTTCATTTTTTCCTCATCACCTTCTAAAAATCATAACACTTAAAATTTTGCACCTACATGCCCATATGAGGGCTTATTTTTGCACCAATAATTGTAATTTATAATGACATCTATAATTTCACCACAAAATTAACGTCAAAACCAGAAAAAAAATATTTGTGGGGCAAAATAAAAAAAAAATGCCATTTTGTAACTTTTGGGGGGCTTCCAATTCTATGCAGTACACTTTTCGGTAAAAATTACACCATATCTTTATTCTGTAGGTCCATACGGTTACAATGATACCCAATTTATATAGGTTTTATTTTACTACTTTAAAAAAATTATAACTACTTGCACCATCATTAGTATGTGTAAAATTGTCATCTTCTGACCC
Organism: Hyla sarda; assembly: GCF_029499605.1. Taxonomy (NCBI): domain Eukaryota; kingdom Metazoa; phylum Chordata; class Amphibia; order Anura; family Hylidae; genus Hyla; species Hyla sarda. Next base: position 421,631,968 of record NC_079189.1, read on the forward strand.
CCATAACTTTTCTATTTTTCTGTATACGGGGATATATGAGGGCTCTTTTTTTGCACCATGATCTGAAGTTTTTATCGGTACCATTTTGTTTTGATGGGACTTTTTGATTGCCTTTTATACATTTTTTTTTGGTATACAAAGTGACCAAAAATACGCAGTTTTGGACTTTTGATTTTTTTTTACGTGTACACCATTAACCGTGCAATGATTTTCTCCCTTTTTAGATGCTGCGGTCTAAAGGGTTAATACAGGACATCAGCCCGATCGGGGATGTCTGGTAATAGCCACGAGTCCTGGCTGCTGATAGCAACCGGGACCTGTTGGGTATGTAGTGCGCTCAGCTCCTGAGTGAGCTTCACATAACTGGATCTGGCCATTCAAAGACTGCAAGCAATCATAGTGCATCCAGACTCTGTCATTGTGACGCTCTGCGGCAGTGATTCTAATAGTGACGCCTGTAATCTGCATGTCATGCTTAAAAACAGTATTATTTCACTACTCCAGCACACTCCATATGCGTGTTACAGTAAGTGTTCTACACCCCTATAGCCGGGACCCTGGGCTAATAGTGTGCGGCACCGATCGTTGTGCAGCGCACTATTAACCCTTTAGATGCAGCGATCAAAGTTGATCACCGCGTCTAAAATGAAAGTGAAAGCTTTCCGGCAACTCAGTCGGGGTGATCGGGACCATTGCAATAAAATCATCTAGCATGTGAGCAGAGGTCCCCTTACCTGCCTCCATCGTGTCCGATTGGCGATTGATTGCTCCAAGCATGAGATCCAGGCTTGAGCATTCGACAGCCTATAACACTGATCAATGCAAAGCAATGGCTTTGCAGGGATCAGTGTAAAAGATCAGTGCGTGCAGTGTTATAGTACCCTATGGGAGCTATAAGACTGCAAAAGAAAAAGTGAAAAAAAGGTAATAAAGGTCATTTAACCCCTTCCCTAATAAAAGTTTGAATCACCTCCCTTTTCCCATTAAAAAAAGACTGTGTAAATAAACATATGTGGTATCGTCACGTGCAGAAATGCCCAAATTATAAAAATATATCGTTAATTAAACAGCATGGTCAATGACGTGCGAGCAAAAAAATTCTAAAGTCCAAAATAGCTTATTTTTGGTCACTTATTGTATCATGAAAAAATGTATGAAAAGTGATCAATAAGTCAGATCAATACAAAAATGGTACTGCAAAAAATGAGCCCTCAAACCGGCCCGTACGTGGAAAAATAAAAAAGTCATAGGGGTCAGGAGATGACAAATAACATATAAATTTCCTGCATGTAGGATGTAGATTTTTTTTTTCAGAAGTACGCCAAAATCAAACCTACATAAATAGGGTATCATTTTAACCATATGGACCTACAGAATAAAGATAAGGTGTCATTTTTACCCATAAATGTACTGCGTAGAAACGGAAGCCCCCAAAAGTTGCAAAATGGCATTTTTTCTTCAATTTTGTCACACAATGAATTTTTTTCCATTTTACCATGGATTTTTTGGTAAATGACTAGCGTTACTGCAAAGTAGAATTGGTGGCGCAAAAAATAAGCCATCATATGGAATTTTAGGTGCAAAATTGAAAGCGTTATCATTTTTAGAAGGTGATGAGGAAAAAATGAAAATGCAAAAACAGAAAAACCCTGAACCTTAAGGGGTTAAGGGTGTGGACGGCATGAGGAAAAAAAAAAAGACCTGATTTTTCCCAGGACTCCAGTTGTCCATAGTTTGTGGCTGAAACTGTTTAAAGGGGTTGTGCGCTGCCCTGCCTTTCGGAGCTCAGCTCGCAGCGTCCAGAAGTTCATTACTCCGAACGCTGTGTGCAGGCTTCCGTGTGATGTCACGCCCAGCCCCTCGTGACGTCATGCCTGCCCCCTCTACGAAAGTCTATGGGAAGGGGGAGCGACCGCTGTCACACCCCCTTCCCATAGACTTTCGTTGAGGGGCCGGGCGTGATGTCACAAGGAGGCGGCCGCGAACACGGAAGCCTGCACACAGCGTTCGGAGTAATGAACTTCCGGACGCTGCGAGCGGAGCTCCGAAAGGCAGGGCAGTGCATAACCCCTTTAATCCCATTTACTAAATAAGTATGAGGCTATTTCTGAGAAAAAAAGTAACCTTTTTTATGGAAAGCTCTCATCAGATGCTCTGCATGACTGATGTACAGAGCTTGGATTCCAACCCTGTATGTCAATCAGTTAAAGCAGGGGGGAAGAAGGCTGCAGATCAACATCACCAGTTTGTTTCTTTAAGTGTTAAAACAAAAGGCACCTCTAACATTTTATAAACATTGATCAATAAAACTAAAGGTAATGTTAATTTTATGCACCTAACACCTACTGTATCTGGAATTTGGAGCTCTATACCTGGTATATTGTTCTCCACCATAAGGTGATTTTAGTACGTACCTGGCAGGCAGTAATGGACATGCTTAGTAAGGATCTGCTCTTGGGGCTAAATAGCTATGTTGTGAGATTACCATAAAGTTGTGGCTAGCTTTTTGTGAACTGGTATTTCCTGTTTCAGTTTTCTTTTTTTTTCCCCTACAAATCCCATAATTCCATTTTGCTCCCTCCCACACATCAGCCACCCCACCCATTGAAACATAAATGAGCTGCATCCATTCAAAAGACCTGTGGTTATCAAGAAGGGTGCCTACAGCTGTTGCATTAGTTGCAGATTGATCTATTTCCCACTAACCGATCACTCCACCCATTGAAGCAGACAGGCTCGCTTTCATCAGCTGACTAGTGAGTGAGGTCTCGTCCACATTGCAACCTGGGAAAAATCCGAGACAACAGTCATTTTGTATGCTGGTAAAAATAAATATTGGGGTGAAAATTTCATAAGAATTGGGAGAAAACCGTCACACACAGGTACAGACACTATTTTATGAACTACACTAACTTTACAGCCCCTCTAGCATAGTCAAATAAAAAAATCCTGGAATACCCCTTTAATTCCACTTGGAGATGTAATAACATATCCAGCATCATGTAATTAAATTAGTTTTTTTTGTAGTTTCAGGAGTTTATGAGAGGTGCTCTTGTATTGTTAACCTTTATGGGGTTGTTATGGTAAAGTTGGGGCTTCTTGTTCCTCTCCTCACCGTCCTGGAGGATATGCCATGGTAAGAAAAGCACATACACCATCTGCAGAACTCTTTTAGGCACTATATATGGAAAGCGCACTTATGCTTTAAGCTGTAGCTGCTGATTCACCTACAATCACACTTGCCCCAACCATCAGTGCAACAGCAGCCACCCAAACACTTTTTTAATAGACCTGCCAATAATTGTGGGATCAAGAGCTTCTCTTACAGGTATTCCTAGCCTGAAGGAAGACGCCATCTCCCCCCCCCCCCCCCCCCCCAAGCTAAACGCTACACCTTCAGCCATTTTGTTTTTCCTACAGGCCTCTCTGGCAGGGAGGGTAACTCCCAATCTTCTTACATTCAATACTACATGTCCAGTCATTTCATTTTTCTAAAGTCCTTTCCTCCCACACACAAACCAAGACTCATTCTCCTCCCACGCCCTCTAAGCAACACCATGCACGGTCCAACTAATAGTTTCTCAAAGCAAAGCCAAAAGTTTTACTGACGCATAAATATAGCATTTGGGTTAGACATTACAATGTACCTTGAGTTGATATATAAAGAAAACCTGGAAGATTGAACTACAACCTGCTGTGGTAACTCATAAACCTCTTGTATGAAGGCTAGAGTCATATCTGGCTCTTTGTTGTCTGTGATTTATGAAGTCTGGCCGTCTTTACAGTAAGGTTGCTAGGTCAAGTGTCTCTAACTCCCAACCCTCCTCAAGGGTCGGACTATCCCAGATTACTGCTATATTGCCACTGAATAAAGCAGATGGATTGGCAGTACTTATATATACTCCCTTCAGTCTCAGCTGGTAATATTGATTTAATTAAAAATAGAAATCTCTGTACAATCCTGTACTGTACGAATGATGGAGCCTGACACTTTGCTTCTCTGTCTTTAGATTTGACATGATCTAGACAACCACTAATGTTCTGTTTCCATAATTAAACCATACTTTGATTTTATACCAACCTCCTGGGATCTTCTTTTATCTTCCCTTTTCATCTATATGTTTCTGTTCCCTTCCCAAGCCATCCAGATTTTACTAAGCAAATGAATTGAGTATTCTGGATCATGTGGCCCCCAATGCAGTAACAGAATTATTATACATTTTAGAAATATTTTTTTTTTTAACCTTGCTTAACAGTTTTGAAAAAAAATAAATAAATAAGCGTAGGTAGGATGTGTAAAATTGTGTTGACAAAAGAAAAAATCAATGAAAGCTAACCAGCCAAGAGGTGGCATAAGGAAGAGAAAAGGGTATAACATACACTCTATGGTCAGATATCACAGCCCTTAAGGGGTATTCCAGGAAAAAAGTTGTTTATATATATCAACTGGCTCCAGAAAGTTAAGCAGATTTGTAAATTACTTCTATTAAAAAATCTTAATCCTTTCAGTACTTATGAGCTTCTGAAGTTAAGGTTGTTCTTTTCTGTCTAAATCCTCTCTGATGACACCTGTCTAGGGAAACGCCCAGTTTAGAAGCGCTTTGCTATGGAGATTTGCTTCTAAACTGGGCATTTCAGAAAAGAACAACCTTAACTTCAGAAGCTCATAAGTACTGAAAGGATTAAGATTTTTTAATAGAAGTAATTTACAAATCTGTTTAACTTTCTGGAGCCAGTTGATATATAAAAAAAGTTTTTTCCTGGAATGCCCCTTTAATAATTGAATTCAGGGGTTTAATTCAGCCCCATTGCAACTCATTTTGCAGTCTGCCTGTACAAGTATTGGTAATGTAACAGACCACTCATTGAATTGCAGTGTGTTACTATAATAGGATGCCACTAATGCAACTAGTCACTTCCTGAAATGACTTCCCTCCTACACTGTCAACAATGAGAGGTACTATTGAGCAGAGGAAGCATTTAGGAACCACAGCAACTTAGCCACAAAGTGGAGACCAGGTAAAGTTATAGAGCGATATCACCAAGTGTTGAGGCATATAAGGGGTGATTTATTTACCAAAAAAAAAAAGTGCCCTTTTACTCCATGCAGCTCAATACCATGTCTAATTTATTACAATATGTGCCAGCTCAGAGCTGGTTTAGATTTCAAAGTGTGGAGTGTGAGACGGCCGCAGCAACACCTAACTCATTAAGAGGCAGTAACCTTTTAATGAATCGGGCAAATCCTACCACCGGCAGAACATTACTAAAGACTGGTGTGTGAAATGCCAGTTTAGTAAATCACCCCCATAGTACATAAAGGTTGTTAATGCTCTTCTAACTCTATAACTACTGAGTGTAAAATCTCATTTGGTGTTAAAATCAGCACAAAAACTGTGGACGAGGAGTATAACCTGACGGACAGGTTCCCTATAACTCTATGAAGGCGAAGGGAGGAAAGGGATATTTTAACAATACAATCAAGCATTCATTTGTATGTATTATAAAAACATTACACAGCTAAGGGGGTGCTGCACCTGAAACACGTAATTTCCTATCGATTATTCTGTTTGTGTAAGTCCATTCTGGAATAAATTATCATTTTAACATTCCTCTAATTGAAGAAAAACAGGAGTCTGGCACGGCTAATAATGCTCATAGAGAATGTCCTTCCATATGTATCAAGTATACAGCCAATGTATTTGTCTGTATTATAAATCAAAGCTGTGGTGGTACTCTGATCCCACAGAAGAAAAGACTGTACATATCATGGCAAAAAAGCAATGGAAGGATTACGCACTCACCGCTGGCTCTGTAGAAAGCTTCAATCTTTATTTAACATGGAAAGATCCAATGAGGCAGGTACACAGGGAGCTGAAAGTGGACCAGGTGAAGCTGGGCGCGTTCAAGGGGGCGGCAACATGTTTCACGCACTGCCAGATGAGGGGCCGCAGTGCGTGAAACATGTTATCCTTCCATTTCTTGTTTGCCACAACTTTATAACACTGCCAAGCTGAATTTTATTGTATCTATCTTGATTCCTTGTTTTGTCCTGCACTTGTCCATGCTATGGCCAGCCCCTGGTGGGCGAGCTGGTGTGTTTAGCATCTGTATAAATATATTATGGAATTAAATTCTAAACTGCTTAGATAAAAAAATAAAAATAAAAAGTAGGTTCAGGGAACATGTTGACAAAGTCACCCTCTGTGTTGTATTTTAGAGCATCTTAAATGTGTTAATTGATCGAAAAGAACAAAACTGTAGCCATTGAACATCCGCAAAAAGTGCAGAAAAGCTATATACCACCCCTCAGTATCCCCACCCCCAACTCATAGGCAAAAAGTACAAAATAACTATTTTACTTGCATCACTAGCTCCTCAGAGATAGAAACAAATGCTTGTCTGGCAGCATGATGTATTTAAGTAATATGTTCCTAGCTTGAAAAGGACAATGCATTGTACTCTACAATTAATAAAAGGGCGCCAATGCTAAATACACCATAGCAGTAGGGAGATGCTAATCTGATGTTATTGAATTATGTAACACCTTTCTCAAAGTCACATTGAAAACAATGTTCAGCAGCTCTGTAATTGCAGTGGAATAAATGGAGCTTATAGCCGGTATTTGTTTCTTGTACTGAGAAATCCAGCACATTTATTCTTAGGATTCAGTGCACCTGCTCCATTACATAACGTCAACTTAATACATAAAAAAAAATAACAATTTGCCAATTAAAATCCTGTCAGCACTAAATCCAACTTGTAGAAATGTGCGACACATTTATAACTTTTATTTCCTCTCCTGATTGATATTAGTCACCAGATAGAGTTGGCCGTCTCATTGATTCCTATAGAGCACAGACAAGCGGCGTCCTCCGGACCAGCTCATTACTACGCGTCACGCCGTCCATCCCCTCAGAAAATCAGGCTCCAGCTCTCCAAATGTTAAAATCAATTACCCCTTGACTTGTGCGGTGGAAGTCATTGCAGCAGCTAAGTTATCATTAGCTCTTCTATTACTAATGGCATGAGGGTCTATTTAATGAAAACCCTTCATGCTCGGGCTCCGCCTTTACACAATTTTATGTTATCTCCTCGTGCAATGATTTGTCATTCAGGTTCAGACTAGCTTTATATCAGTAGACACATCTATTTCACATTTCTCTCTTTAAAGGGGTATTCCAGGATTTTTTTTTGATTATGCTACAGGGGCTGTAAAGTTAGTGTAATTCGTAATATAGTGTCTGTACCTGTCTCTGACGGCTGGTCTCGTATTCTTTTGTGATCTTTGCTCTGGATGTTCATTTTTAACAGCATTCGAAATGACTCCAGTCTCGGGTATTTCCCAGGATGCAGTGCGGCCGAGACCTGACATCACTAGTCAGGTGATGACAGGGAGCCTGTCTGCTGCAATGGGTGGAACAGCTGGAGGCACCCTGATTAGAAAGTACTGGCCTTTTTCATTGAATCTAGCTTGTTTGTTGTTCAATGGGTGGGGTGGCTAATGTGTGGGAGGTAGGAAAATGGAAATACTGAGGTTCACAAAAAGAAAGCCAAAGCTTTATGGTAATCTCACAAAATAGCCATTTAACCCAAAGACAAACGCAGATCCTTCCTAAGCATGTCCATTACTGTCTGCCAGGTACGTACTAAAATCACCTTATGGTGGAAAACCCCTTTAACCACTTATTGCAAAACAGTATTATGTTCAGTCAGAGTAATGTTGCTTGTCAGATTTAAGTTGAATATAATGCATTAAATGTTAGTGCTGACTTCCGTTTTAACACATTGATCTTAGGCATTTCATATTTCCTAACCTTCTATGCCTCTTCTTAGTCACTAGGCTAAGCACAAAACTCACCCATTGAATGTTCACTTGTAGGCTAGATATCCACACAGGTTTTTTTTTTCTGGTGTTTTTTTTGGAGGACTGTTATTGCAGTTTTTGTGCCAAAGCCAGAAGTGGATCCAGTAGGAATAAAAAATAAAAATCCTTCCTTTATATTTCGCCCTTTTGAATACACTTCTTTAACTCAAAACCCACAGTGGCAGTTTAAAAAAAATAGAAAATAAACACCAGAAAAAAAAACATGTGTAGACACCTAACTAAACCGACACCTCTTCTAGTCATAACACAAGAGATAAAGTGTTAAGAAAACTTTTCGTATCCCACAATAAGGACCAATACATCAAAATATATCACCATATAGTGATCTTAAAGTTGTCACATACTAGTCCCTACATGGGCATTCTACAGGGTATAATCGAGTTTTGAATTTATGGAAGTAAAATATTGGCCCTGATTTCCTTGTGTGAGAGTGTTGTGTAGTTTTCTTTGTGGGTTTTAATGCCCTACAATTTTTTCCACGGTATTAACTAAGGTTTCCCTACATTTAGCACTTTTCCCTACATTTTGTTTTTTTTACACATGCCCCAATCTGTAAGGTTTTCCTCATATCCACAACATTTTCTGTGAAAACCTTAGTAAATATGTTGGGTTTTGTGAAAATGCCGGGGACACGCCTACTTTTCAGCGACCATGCCCCGTTTTCCTCACAGCCACGCCCCTTTTTTGTTTATTTTGAGTAAAATGAGTTTTTTTTTTTTTGTTTTTTATACTGATGCCAATTCTGGTGCAGACAGAATTTCTGACGCACAATCCAACATTCATGAACTTTTTTTTTCCCTTTCCTTCTAACCTAGACAACTTCTCCTGGGCATGACTTATCTGTGCAGGTTTGCTGCCCAGATATCTTTAACTCTTTGTCTTCTCACCAACCTCCCACCCTATACACTAATGTAATAATAGCTGCCTCATACTTTATTAGTGCCCCCTTAGTACCCCAGACAGTAATAGTGTCCTCTTTGTGCAGTACACAGTAATAGAGACCACCATTGCCTCATAGTTACATAGTTAGTATGGTCATAAAAATACATATGTCCATCAAGTTCAACAAAGGAATTGGGCAGGGAAGGGGTATGGTGAGATGAAGGGGAAGGGATGTGATTACATTTCTGCATAAGCATTAATGTTATGTTGTTCTAGGAATGTATCTAACCCTGTTTTAACCTGTTGGGGACGGAGGACGTACCTGTACGCCCTCTGCCCACTCCCTTTCTATAATGAGGGGCGTGGCTAATAGCGTGCGGTACTGATCGCGGTGCCGCGCGCTATTAACCCTTTAGACGCGGTATTCAAAGTTGAGCACCGCGTCTAAAATTAAAGTAAACTGCTCCCGGCTAGCTCAGTCAGCTGTTCGGGATCGTCATGGCAAAATCGGGGCATCCCGAATTGTAGGACAGCAGGAGGGTCCCCTACCTTCCTCCTCGCTGTCCGATCGCCGAATGACTGCTCAGTGCCTGAGACCCAGGCATGAGGAGTCAAGCGGCAGAATCATTGATCAATGATTTCCTATGAGAAACCATTGACCAATGTAAAAGATCAGTGTATGCAGTGTTATAGTGAAAAAAAATGAATAAAGATCATTTAACCCCTTCTCTAATAAAAGTTTGAATCACCCCCCTTTTCCCATAAAAAAAAAAAACAGTTATATATGTGATATGCGTGCGGAAATGTCCGAATGATAAAATTATATTGTTAATTAAACCGCACGGTCAATGACGTACTTGCAAAAAAATTGAAAAGTCCAAAATAGCGCATTTTTGGTCAATTTTTATATCATGAAAAATGAATAAAAAGCTATAAAAAAATCCGATCAATACAAAATGATTGGATACAAACAAGAAAATGGAGCAATAGCTACTGTTGAAAATGTCTCTTTATTTATCAAAACATTACACATACAAGAAAAAACCAAGACACTTAAAATCAAAATAGTAAGCAGGAAGGCTACTATAACAACAATTATAATACTGAAAATGGTATCATGTTTAAGAGCAATGAGGGTAACTAGTCACTAATATCACATGGGCCCAGTAACTGGTATGCATACAACAAGTAAAGTGCACTAGGTGCTATACTAATCTTTCACTAATCTTTCACTATCACTAAATCTCCAGACCTAAGCCCAAGCTATAAATATGTGCAGTCATCACTCACCCATATTGTTTAGCCATCATTGCCTGCCCCAACGTACATTTTGTCATCCACGACTTTATCAAGGGACGCTCATAAAGGTGTCATTTTTACCGAAAAATGTACTGCGTTGAAACTGAAGCCCCCAAAATTTACAACATGGCGTTTTTTCTTCAACTTTGTCGCGCAATAATTTTTTTCCCGTTTTGCCGTAGATTTTTGGGTAAAATGACTGATGTCATTACAAAGTAGAATTGTTGGCACAAAAAATAAACTATCATATGGATTTTTAGGTGCAAAATTGAAAGGGTTATGATTTTTAAAAGGTAAGGAGGAAAAAACTCCCCAAGGGGTTAAAGCTTTTAACTGTTTCTGCTGTGACCAGTTCCTGAGGTAGACTGTTTCATTAATTCACAGTTCTTATGGTAAAGAAGGTGTGGCGCCCCTTGAGACCAAACCTTTTCTTCTCCGGGTGGAGGGAGTACCCCCTTGTCCCTTGAGATGGTTTAACCTGAAACAGTTTTTCCCCATATTTTTTGTATGGGCCATTTTTAAACTTATATATGTTGATCATATCCCCCCTTAAATGTCTCTTCTGTAGACTAAACAAATGTAATTATTTTAATCTTTTCTCATAGCTAAGATGTTCCATGCCCCATATTAGTTTAGTGGCGCATCTCTGCTCCTTCTCCAGCTCCACAACATCCTTTTTATGAACTGGTGACCAAAACTGAACAGCATAAAGGGGGAGTATTATGTCCCTGTCCCTTGAGTCCATGCCCCTTTTGATACAGGACAATATCCTGCTGGCCTTAGAAGCAGCTGCCTGAGACTGCTTGCTATTCTGTAGTCTATGATCTACAAGTACACCCAGATCCTTCTCTACCAGTGACTCTCCCAGTTTAACCCCCCCCCCCTAAGACATAGGATGCATGCAGGTTTTTAGTACCCAGATGCATAACTTTACATTTATCCACATTGAACCTCATTTGCCAAGTGGATGCCCAGACACTTAGTCTATCCAAGTCATCTTGTAACTTATGCACATTCTTTATAGACTGTACCCTGCTACAAAGCTTGGTGTCATCTGCAAAAATAGAAACAGCACTGTTAATACCATCCTCTATATTGGGGGTACTATTTTTAGTGAGGGTCCGCTTATCCATGTCTGTCATCTGGTAAAGGTCCGAGCTGAACACTAAGGCCTGGTTCACAAATAGCAGCCTCAGTGCCATGAAGGAAAGATCAAACAAGCAACTGAAGTGTGGAGGATGTATGACCTGAATACTGCCACACACTGTACCCCCTGAATATAATATTGCCACACACTGGGTCCCTGGTATATTACTGCCACACGCTATGCCCCTAAATACATTTTCGACAAACATTGTGCCCTATACCAACTAATTGTACCTCTGTGCCCCAAGTAATTAATGCCACTGTGCCCCAGAATTAATTATGCCACTGTGCCCCCAGAATTAATTATGCCACTATGCCCACGAATTAAGGATGCCACTGTGCCCCAAAATTAATGATGCCACTGTGCCCCCAGAATTAGTGATGCCACTGTGCCCCAAGAATTAATGATGCCGCTGTGCCGCACAGAATTAATGATGCTGCTGTACCGCACAGAATTAATGATGCCACTGTGCCCCCAGAATTAGTTCTGCCGCTGTGCCCCCAGAATTAATGATGCTGCTGTGCCCCCAAAATGAATGATGCCCCTGTGCCCCTGGAATTAATGATCCCGCTGTGCTCCCAGAATTAATGATGCCACCGTGACTCAGAGTTTTTTATGCCACTGTATACCCAGAATCAATTATGCAACTGTGCCCCCAGAATGAAGGATGCCACTGTGACCCTACATGAAGTTTGCCACTGTGACTCTCCAGCTGTTGCAAACTACAACTCCCATCATGCACAGACAGAAGGTCATGATGGGAGCTGTAATTCTAAAACAACTGGAGAGTTACAGGTGGAGGAATACAAATTTGTACCTGAGAGCTTGGCTCCCGTCCCAGGTCCTGCGCTGCTCTGCTGCTCTGGCCTCTTCTAGTCAGGCCTGGCCAGAGAAGATGATGCAGGCAATTCTAATTGTGCTGCCTGCATCAAAGGAGAAGTGCCGAGCGGCCGGGCACGGAACACAGTGTTCCCTCGCTTCGGGCTGCGGCAACACCTATACAAATGAATGAGGGACGGAGGTCCAGATGACTGGCGGCTGCGGTCTGGATCTGGACCGCGGTCCGGCAGCTGAGTACCCTCGCTCTATATCATTAATAAATAAATCAAACAAGAGTGCATCCAGTACTGAACCTTGGGGTACACCACTAATAACCGGGGACCAATCAGAGTAGGAATCCTTGACCACCACTCTCTGGGTACGATCCTTAGGCCGGTTTTCAATCCAGTTACAAACTAAAGTTTTCAAACCCAAAGACCTTAACTTACCTGTCAGACGTCTATGAGGGACAGTATCAAATGCTTTAGCAAAATCCAAAAACACTATATCCACAGCCATTCCTCAGTCAAGGCTTCTACTCACCTCTTCATAAAAGCAAATTAGATTGGTTTGACAACTTCTATCCTTAGTAAACCCATGCTGGCTATCACTTACAGAATAATACTATTATCCCCTATGCACCCTGTATGTAGTTCCTTATGAGTCCTTCAAACAATTTACCCACAATGCACGTTAAGCTTACCGATCTATAATTACCTGGGGGACACCTAGAACCCTTTTTTGAAGGTTGACACCACATTCGCCTTGTGCCAGTCCCTCGGCACAATACAAGACACCAGAGAATCTATAAATATTATGAACAAGGGTACAGAGATGACTGAATTTGGTTCTCTAAGAACTCTTGGGTGTAATCCATCTGGTCCTGGAGATTTGCTTACATTTACTTTACTTAATTTATCTTGGACCATATTTACATTAAGCCAGTTCAGTACATTACATGATGTTTTACCAGCACTGGCTGGCCTGTGTCATTTCCTCCCTCTTTCTTCGTATATACAGAACTAAAGAACCATTCAGTAGCTCCGCCTTCTCTTGATCGCCAGTGACCACCTCCCCATTATCATTATTAAAAGGTCCTACATGCTCAGTGTTTTAATTTTTTTTGTTTTTTTGCATTTAAATATCTAAAAAAATATTTAGGATTTGTTTTGCTTTCTTTTGGCCACCTGTCTCTGTTTTGAATCTTTGTTGTTTTTATTACAGTTTTACAGATTTTATTAAGCTCTTTGTAATGTTTAAAGTAAACTGTCAGCCTGTTCACCCACACTAAACAAAATACACTGGGTTATAGTGTGGGTGAACAGGATTCTAACGAGAGATCACTTACTTATTTTTGTCAACTGGCTGCCGAGATATATGCTTCTAAAGTTCCGGGATTTCTAAAATGAATAGTGGAGTGAAAGCATCTCCCCTGCTGGCAAACTCTCCCTCCTGCAGTAAAGCTCCTAATCCTGCCCCTTCAGCCTGCATATTCGTTAGCTTTAACTCCACGTCCTAGTGACGTGGAGTCACAGCTCATGAGATTGCAGCGCTCTGTCTGAAGAGCGCATGCGCCGCAATATTTTCTACAGCTCTCATGTCCTGATGACTAGTGTTGAGCGGCATAGGCCATATTCGAATTCGCGAATATTCGCGAATATATGGACGAATATTCGTCATATATTCGCGAATATTCGCATATTCGTAACATTCTCGTTTCATTTTCACATATGTGAAAATTCGCATATGCGAAAATTAACATAAGCAGAAATTTGCATATGTGCTAATTAGCATATGCAAATTTTCGCATATGCGAAAATTCGCACACCAGTCTCACACAGTAGTATTAGAGCCTTCTTTACACCACACAAGCTGGAAGCAGAGAGGGGTGATCACTGTGATGTGTACTGTGGAAAAAAAAACAAAAACGAATATTCGTAATTACGAATATATAGCGCTATATTCACGAATATTCGCGAATTCACGAATATGTGATATTCGCGATTAAAATTCGTATTGCGAATATTCACGAGCAACACTACTGATGACGTGAGAACTGGGGGAAATATAGCGGCCCCCTCGTTTAAATTCCGTTCACCCACACTATAACCCAGTATATTGGGTTTAGTGTGGGTGAATAGGCTGACAGTTTTCTTTTAAATGTTATAGCTGACCCTTCAGATTTGTATTTTTTGAAAGCTATTTTTTTGCTGTTTATTGCTCTTTTAACATCATTTGTCAGCCATGCAGGATTTAGTTTTAATCATTTATACTTGTTCCCCTTAGGAATAAATTTAGCTGTATATTTATTCAGTGTTGATTTGAAAATGTCCCATTTGTCATCTGTATCAGTATTTGAGAACACCTCCTCCCAGGCAATGTCCTGAAGTGCAGCTCTTAGCCCAGGGAAATTAGCCTTTTTAAAATTATGTTTTTTTCCCTCCCGACCTGTCTTTGTTTTTAACACTTTAAGTCAAATGTAACTATGTTGTGGTCGCTATTACCAAGGTTTTCAAGCACAGTTACATTCCCAACCAGCTCTGCATTGTTGGAAATGATCAGATCCAACAGAGCATCACTTCTTGTTGGCTCCTCCACAAACTGGGCCATAAAATTAACTTGCAATACATCTAGAAATTGTCTCCCCTTTGTAGTTTTAGCCAAACCCGACCCCAATCTATTTGTGGATAGTTAAAATCGCCCATTATTACCACTGCACCCACCCGGGCAGCCCTCTATTTGTGTATGCAACTGACCTTCTATCTCCTCAGTGGTGTTGGGGGGTCTATAGATTACACCAAAAATAATCTTTTCAGTCTTTGCCTCCCTTTGTAATTCTACCCACAGGGATTACACATCCTCAGAATCATTAAACGCTATGGCATCGTTCACACTGACTTTCATACCGCTTCTAACATACAGACATAGTCCACCACCTTTCCTGTTTACCCTTTCCTTGCGAAAGTGTAAACCCCTGCAGATTGACAGCCCAGTCATGTGAGGAGTCTAGTCATGTCTCAGTGACCTCAACTATATCAATATAGTAACATAGTAACATAGTTCATAGTTGAAAAAAGACCAGAGTCCATCAAGTTCAACCTATAACCCTAATAAGTCCCTACTGTGTTGATCCAGAGGAAGGCAAAAAAAAACCTCATAATCGAGGTAAAAATTAATTCCCGACTCCAAATACGGCATCAGAATAGATCCCTGGATCAACCTTCTATCCCTATAGATCTAGTATCCATAACCTGTAATATTATTATTCTGCAAAAATGCATCCAGAACCCTTTTTAAATTATTTTATTGAGTTAACCATGACCACCTCCTCAGGCCGAGAATTCCACAGTCTCACTGCTCTTACAGTAAAGAACCTCTATCTGTGCTGGTGTAGAAACCTTCTTTCCTCTAGACGTAGAGGATGCCCCCTTGTTATTTATACAGTCCTGGGTATAAATAGATCATGGGAGAGACCTCTGCACTGCCCACTGATATATTTATACATAGTTATTAGGTCTCCTCTAAGCCTTCTTTTTTCTAAACTAAATAACCCCAATTCTGATAATCTTTCTGGGTACTGTAGTCCTCCCATTCCCCGTATTACCCTGGTTGCCCGTCTTTGAACCCTCTCCAGCTCCTCTATATCTTTCTTGTGCACTGGTTCCCAGTACTGTACACAGTATTCAATGTGTGGTCTGACTAGTGATTTGTACAGGGGTAGAATTATTTCCTTGTCGTGGGCATCTATGCCCCTATTGATGCACCCCATGATTTTATTTGCCTTGGCAGCAGCTGCCCGACACTGGTCACGACAGCTAAATTTACTGTTAACTAAGACTCCCAAGTCCTTTTCCACGTCAGTCCTCCCAAGTGTTCTCCCATTTAATACATAATCCCAGCCCGGATTTTTCTTCCCCATGTACATTACCTTACATTTATCAGTGTGAACCTCCAACCTATCCAGATCCATTTGTAACAGTGCACTGTCCTCTATAATGTTTACCGCTTTACAGAGTTTAGTATCATCTGAAAAAATTGCTACTTTACTATTCAACCCTACTATTTAATTCAATATATTAAAAAGGACAGGACCCAAAACTGACCCCTGTGGTACCCCACTAGTAACAGTCACCCAATCAGAATAAGTACCATTAATAACCATCTTCTGTTTCCTATCAATGAGCCAGTTACTTTCCCACTTACACACATTTTCCCCCAGTCCAAGCATTCTCATTTTATGCACCAACCTTTTATGTGGCACTGTATCAAATGCTTTGGAAAATCCAGATATATGACATCCAGTGATTCCCCCTGGACCAGTCTGGAGCT
This sequence comes from Hyla sarda, assembly GCF_029499605.1. Taxonomy (NCBI): domain Eukaryota; kingdom Metazoa; phylum Chordata; class Amphibia; order Anura; family Hylidae; genus Hyla; species Hyla sarda. The sequence continues at coordinate 421,648,332 of NC_079189.1, forward strand.
CACCTCCTCTTAAAAGCTGATCAGGTTAGTTTGACAGGACCGATCCCTCGTAAAGCCATGCTGATATGGAGTCATACATTTATTTTTATCAAGATACTCCAAAATAGCATCTCTTAGAAAACCCTCAAACTATTTACATGCAACAAAGGTTAAACTAACAGGCCTATAAATCCCGGGGTCACCTTTTGACCCCTTTTTAACTCCTTCAGGACGAAGGGCGTACCTGTACGCCCCGTGCCCGATCCCGGTGTTTAAAACGGGGTCACACCGTGATCGGTCCTGGCTGCTAACGATAGCAGGGATCCTGGACTAATAGCGTGCGGCACCAATCGTTGTGCTGCGCGCTATTAACCCTTCAGACGTGGCAATCAAAGTTGATCGCCGCATCTAAAAATGAAAGTAAACGCTTCCTGGCAGCTCAGTTGGGCTGATCGGGACTATCGCGATAAAATGTTAAATTATATGTGACTTTGCTTCCCCTACTAGTGCTAAGCAAAAGGATTGCTTTAGCCACAAGGAGGAGTTGTGTGAGGACAGTCAGCCTTTGGAGTGTGTTGCAAATGTGGTGGAGGGGGATGCAACATGGCCCTAGTTGGATTGGTGGTGGTAGGTGGGGTGGGGATACTGTAAAGCTATGTTCACATGGTAGAATGTCTGTATGGAAAATCTCCATAAGGATGGTCCACTGACAGCAAAGCTCTGGCAGAATATGCTGGCACTAGGCCCTCTTTGAAATGCTCCATCCATGCTGACTTTGCAGAAAAAATAGACATGACTATTCTTTCTGCAGATGGGGGGGAATCTGAATATATGCACCAGACACATCTGGTGCTGAAATTCTGCTATGTGAACAGTACAGCAGAATCCCATTGAAATCAATGGGACTCTGCTACTGAGGAATGTCCATGTGGAATTTTGTGGAATTCTGCATGGAAATTCCACCATGTGAACATGGCCTAAGGCATCTTGGTGGATATACTGAGGATGAGCAAGGAGCACATGATCAGACATCAAAGGAGTGGTGGGGACGATGAGAAGGAATTTGATGATGATAATGTCAGCGATGAAGAATTTTTTCAACTTTTCATTTAAATTCAGGGTTTACAAAAGGGATTTTTTTTCTTTACTATTTTGAGACACACACCAATCTTATTGCATTTCCCCAAAAAAGGATAATTTTTTAAACACTAGTAAAAAGCCATTACATTTTCCGATACCTTTGTGTGCATTTTAACATTGGCAGGCATCTGTCAACATCAAAGGGATACTCTCTGTAGCTTTATTTTAGTGTTTGAAAGCATACAAAATCTGCTAGGGCACTGTGTTTTTAAACAAGTTGTTAGTCACCATGGGTTACCACGTCATCCTAATTTAGACATTAACTTAGCCTTAAAACCAAATTAAAATGACTTGAATACATTCATAGCTAACTCTAGCATTGTTATACAGGACTTTAGAACTCTTCAGCAGTGTTATATATTGTTTTAAGGCTTATTGCATTGCCGGTTCGCTTAGAACCTGTTTGCCACAAACTAAACTTAAAAAAAAAAAAATCAGAAAACCCACAATTTTGAAAAGCTTGCTCAACTCTAGTCACTTCATTGCGTCAAGATCAAGACTAAAAAGTGCTGCACAGCGGCAGGGGAATGGAAACAGGTGAGTACAAAAGTTTTTGTTTTGTTTTTACCCTAGCCTTAGCACATTTTAATTGAACAAGTATTCCCTAGAAAACATCTTTAAAGGCCATTGTTATATAACACTGTGGTTTGCTGAGCAAGTTGTGATAAAGATGCAAAATCTGCAAAACAAAAAGAAACTGTGAAATGAACATGAAATTGTAGCTGCCAGAACAGCAATGTCTAAATCTCTGAGCAGGGGGAACCATGATAGTTAAATCTTACCAACTGTTAAGAAACCATACTCTGGAATTACATGCTTGGGATGATGAGTATGAAAAAATGCAAGATCTGCAATTTTGCTTCCATTCTAGTTATGCACATAAACAGTTTGCGAGCTTCCATATAAAAATTTACATAAAGTACTAGTTGCTATAGGAGTCCCATACCACCAGTTCCAGCAATATTCATAATAATAAATAAGGCAGATACAATTATATAAAATGTATAGTTCATGCATTATAAAAAGGTGAAATGTTTTATAGTCGATCAAAAGTACAATGTATTGTCTATGCATTCTAGTTTGTTGTATTTGTTCCAGGCTTCTTGTAGCAGTGATAAATGCTAATGTTGTCTAGAGGTATTGCCATTATAGTGGTTGTCTAGAGGTTTTGCCATTCTAGTTGTTGTCTAGAGGTATTGCCATTAAAGTGGTTGTTTAGAGGTATTGCCATTATAGTTGTTGTCTAGAGGTTTTGCCATTATAGTGGTTGTCTAGAGGTTTTGCCATTATAGTTGTTGTCTAGAAGTATTGCTATTATAGTTGTTGTCTAGAGGTATTGCCATTATAGTTGTTGTCTAGAGGTTTTGCCATTATAGTTGTTGTATAGAGGTATTGCCATTATAGTTGTTGTCTACAGGTATTGCCATTATAGTTGTTGTCCAGAGGTATTGCCATTATAGTTGTTGTCCAGAGGTATTGCCATTATAGTTGTTGTCTAGAGGTATTGCCATCATAGTTGTTGTCCAAAGGTATTGCCATTATAGTTGTTGTCTAGAGGTATTGCCATTATGGTTGTTGTCTAGAGGTATTGCCATTCTAGTTGTTGTCTAGAGGTATTGCCATTATAGTTGTTGTCTAGAGGTATTGCCATTACAGTGGTTGTCTAGAGGTTTTGCCATTATAGTGGTTGTCTAGAGGTTTTGCCATTATAGTTGTTGTCTAGAAGTATTGCTATTATAGTTGTTGTCTAGAGGTATTGCCATTATAGTGGTTGTCTAGAGGTTTTGCCATTATAGTTTTTGTCTAAAGGTATTGCCATTATAGTTGTTGTCTAAAGGTATTGCCATTATAGTTGTTGTCTAAAGGTATTGCCATTATAGTTGTTGTCTAAAGGTATTGCCATTATTGTTGTTGTCTAGAGGTATTGCCATTACAGTTGTTGTGTAGAGGTATTGCCATTATAGTTGTTGTCTAGAGGTATTGCCATTACAGTGGTTGTCTAGAGGTATTGCCATTATAGTTGTTGTCTAAAGGTATTGCCATTACAGTGGTTGTCTAGAGATATTGCCATTACAGTTGTTGTCTAGAGGTATTGCCATTACAGTTGTTGTCTAGAGGTATTGCCATTACAGTTGTTGTCTAGAGGTATTGCCATTATAGTTGTTGTCTAGAGGTATTGCCATTATAGTTGTTGTCTAGAGATATTGCCATTACAGTTGTTGTCTAGAGGTATTGCCATTACAGTTGTTGTCTAGAGGTATTGCCATTATAGTTGTTGTCTAAAGGTATTGCCATTATAGTTGTTGTCTAAAGGTATTGCCATTATAGTTGTTGTCTAGATGTATTGCCATCACAGTTGTTGTCTAGAGGTATTGCCATTACAGTTGTTGTCTAGAGGTATTGTCATTATAGTTGTTGTCTAGAGGTATTGCCATTATAGTTGTTGTCTAGAGGTATTGCCATTATAGTTGTTGTCTAGAGATATTGCCATTACAGTTGTTGTCTAGAGGTATTGCCATTACAGTTGTCGTCTAGAGGTATTGCCATTATAGTTGTTGTCTAGAGGTATTGCCATTATAGCTGTTGTCTAGAGGTATTGCCATTACAGTTGTTGTCTAGAGGTATTGCCATTACAGTTGTTGCCTAGAGGTATTGTCATTATAGTTGTTGTCTAGAGGTATTGCCATTATAGTTGTTGTCTAGAGGTATTGCCATTATAGTTGTTGTCTAGAGGTATTGCCATTATAGTTGTTGTCTAGAGGTATTGCCATTACAGTTGTTGTCTAGAGGTATTGCCATTACAGTTGTCGTCTAGAGGTATTGCCATTATAGTTGTTGTCTAGAGGTATTGCCATTATAGCTGTTGTCTAGAGGTATTGCCATTACAGTTGTTGTCTAGAGGTATTGCCATTATAGTTGTTGTCTAGAGGTATTGCCATTATAGTTGTTTTCTAGAGATATTGCCATTACAGTTGTTGTCTAGTGGTATTGCCATTATAGTTGTTGACTAGAGGTATTGCCATTATAGCTGTTGTCTAGAGGTATTGCCATTATAGTTGTTGTCTAGAGGTATTGCCATTATAGTTGTTTTCTAGAGGTATTGCCATTACAGTTGTTGTCTAGAGGTATTGCCATTACAGTTGTTGTCTAGAGGTATTGCCATTACAGTTGTTGTCTAGAGGTATTGCCATTATAGCTGTTGTATAGAGGTATTGCCATTACAGTTGTTGTCTAGAGGTATTGCCATTACAGTTGTTGTCTAGAGGTATTGCCATTACAGTTGTTGTCTAGAGGTATTGCCATTATAGCTGTTGTCTAGAGGTATTGCCATTATAGTTGTACGGTGTTTGAATTCAGTGCCTCAGGCACAATAACCTTTATGTTAAGATCTTAGCATAAATTATAACATTGTGTGTGGTAAAAAATCTCTATAGCATACACAGGCTTGATGTCCTCTGTCGGCTCCTCGCAGTTTTCATATTAGTAGTCTGAGCATGATATAAAAGTTATGATTCATATTTGGTTTTCTAGTTTGTCTGTAAAAATGGTGCATGTTATTTTTGTTATGTTCACATTATAGTAATAGGTTTTATTATGAATAGAACAATGACAGATACAACATCAGTTCTGAGGATCCTTATGATTTCCATTGACTTCTAATTAGCTTTCTATCAGGTTTATTTTTTTAGCGCTGTAACAGACTCTAATGTGAACAGAGCCTAAATTATAGAAATTCTATATCTAGAAGAAAAAACGGAGAATGGCAACCTTTCTGGCCATTGTAAATATGTCGGGCTCAAAGACCATCTGCGCTAGTGCTCCGTAATTGAGTTCTGCTCAGCTGCTTGTTATCTTATTACATAATGCTGTGGAGTAAGTTCTGCATGGTTGCCCTGTGCCCCCCTAGAGCTTGTACTCTGCTGTCTAATGGCACCATTGCTCCTGCTCTATTGGATGGAATCAGAGAAATCTCAGATCCCAGCTGTTCTATCCACAGATTGCTCTTGTACTAAAATCAAGTAAAAACAATTGAATGTGAAGAAAGGAGGACACAGATCAGGACAAAACCTGCAACATACATATAGGAATATTAATTCATACCTACAAAAATTGCCAAACACTTGTGGAGAGATTTATCAAAACCTGTCCAGAGGAAAAGTTGCCCATCGCAACCAATCAGATTGCTTCTTTAATTTTGCAGAGGCCTTGTTAAAAATGAAAGAAGCGATCTGATTGGTTGCTATGGGCAACTCAACAACTTTTCCTCTGGACAAGTTTTGATAAATCTCAATCACATGCAGTCCAAACAAATTTGTACATGCTAGATATTCACTATGCAAATAGCAAGGCAGGTATATTGCACATAACCTCAGAATGGTATATTCAGATAATTTCATTGAGGTTGAAGTCCTAAATACTATGTAGTGATGAGCGGCACTGCCCATATTCGAATTTGCGATATTTCGCGAATATATAGACGAATATTCGTCCTATATTCGCGAATTTCTCGTATTCGTTATATTCACATATGCGAATATTCGCATATGTAAATATTCGCATATTGGAGGAAGAAAACAGTGAGGGGGTGGGCAACGTTATTATTGGTTGCTAGGGATGTTGTTGATAACCTCTGACACGTGTATTTGCATCATTCTAATTGGCCCATAAGTGAAGAGAAGGAATATGCAAATATTCACATATGTGAATATTCACCCATGCCAATATTCACATATGCAAATATGCGCATATGCGGGGAAAAAGCGAATATTCGCAATTTTGAAAATCTAGTGAATATATTCGCAATATTCGTGAATTTGCGATATTCGTGATAATAATTTGAAATGCGAATATTCGCGCCCAACACTAACCTATGACCTTCACCTCAGATCACAATATATCTTGTGCTGTTTACTTTATCAGGGGGTGACAATGAGCAGGGATTTTGCTCAGTATTTTAAACCAAAACCAGGCGTAGAACCTGTTGGTTCCACTGAGCAAAATACTGTGTTTGAAAATACCCTAAGGCCGACAAAATATCCAAAAAAGCCTAGTAACTCTCAATTTTTCTCAGAAAACCCTACAAAGGGGTGTGTTCATGAGAGAAAAGGGGCATGTCTCAAACAAAAAAAAAAAACTTTTTTAAAAGAAACCTACAAATGTACTAATGTTTTGACATAAAATGTGGTGGATTTCAGCTCTGTAAAACCCGACAGCTCAGAGCATGTGCAAAGAGAGCGAAATGTAGGGAAAATCGCCAAATTTAAGATACAATAGTAAATACTGTGGAAAAATACCTGTCGGAAACAAAATCCCACGTTGAAAACTACACTCCATTCTAAGTAAATGAGGCCCAATGTGTGTGTGTGTGTGTGTGTGTGTGTTCCAGCATCACATCCAAACGGCTAAAGATATTAACATGAAACTTGGCACGCATGTTACATATATGTCAACAACAAACATAGGATAGGTATTTTAACCCTTACTCACTCCCATTTGCCAGGGTTTTTGTTTAAAGTCCCATACAAGTCTATGGGAAATATATGTTACTGTATAACTTCCAAACGGCTGGAGATATTTTGATAATACTTGGTCACATGTTATTTATATGTCCACTAAAAATATGGGATGGTTAATTTAACCCTTAACTACCCCATTTGTTAGGGTCAGGGTTTTTGTTTAAAGTCCCAGCCAAATCTATGGGAAATCTATGTTCCTGCATAACTTCTATAGAGCTGGAGATATTTCAATATACCGTAACCTGGAACACATATTACTTATATGTCTTATAAAAATATATGATAGTTAAATTAACCCTTACCAACAACATCATATAAAAGATGGGTTTTCGTTTCATGTCCCATGCAAGTATATGGGACTTCCAGTACCTTATTTCACAAGGTCCGCTCTGCATCTCCTGGTGAATGTGTCAGTCTGGCTTACAAGCCACACCCCAGTCCCACAAAGCCATGTCCCCTTCTATTTTCAGCTTACAATATCTTCATCACAAAGCAGTCCCATCTGAGGACAGGATATGAGGATGGGATATGAAGAAGGCAAATAAGGTCAATATATGAGGACGGGATATTAGGTTAAGATATGAGGTCGGGATATGAGGTCAGGATATGAGGACGGGATATGAGGAAGGAATATGAGGTCGGGATATGAGGTCGGGATATGAGGTCGGGATATGAGGATGGGATATGAGGACCGGGATCTGAGGTTGGGATATGAGGATGGGACATAAGGATGGCATATGAGGATGGGATATGAAGACGGGATATGAGGACAGCATATGAGGTTGGGATATCAAAACAGAATATGAGGTTGGGATATGAGGATGGGATATAAGGATGGGATATGAGGATCGGATATAAGGTCGAGATAGGAGGTCAAGATTAGTGTTGAGCAGCATAGGCCATATTCGAATTCGCGAAGATTTGCGAATATATGGACGAATATTCGTCATATATTTGCGAATATTCGCATATTCGTAATATCCTCGTTTTATTTTCGCATGCGCAAAAAATCGCGTATGCGGACATTTGCATAACAATTTACATAAACGAAAATTCGCATATGCGAAAATTAGCATATGCTAATTTTCGCATATGCGAAATTCGCACACCAGTTTCACACAGTACTATTAGAGCCTTTTTTACACCACACAAGCTGGAAGTAGAGAGGGATGATCACTGTGATGTGTACTGTGAAAAAAAAAAAGAATATTCGTAATTACGAATATATAGTGCTATATTCGCGAATATTCACGAATTCGCGAATATGCGATATTCGCGAGCAACACTAGTCAAAATATGAGGACGGGATATGGGAACGGGATATGGGGTTGGGATATGAAAACAATATATGAGAATAGGATATGAAGTCAAAAGCTTCCTCCTTTGTGGATTTTCCTCCCCAACAAGGATTAGGAAGGACAAACCGGGCAATGCCGGGTACTCAGCTAGTCTAATGATATAAAGAGAATATTGCACAATATGATAGCCTAAATAATTGCATTGCATCAGGTTGAAATCTTAGGAGACAAAAGTGGGGGGACAAATGAGGCACTATTACCTTGTGGGGCGCACAAAGGTTAATTATTTCCATGGGGGCACAAATGACTGTGTGGTGGCACAAAGGAAAAGGCATTATTTGAATGACACAAAGAAGGCATTATTATTTTGTAATGGGCACTATGGTGAAAGTATTACTTTGTGGGGCCAAAAGTGGTATTGCTACTGTGTTGGGCACAAAGTGGGGTACTACTCTATTTGCAGGGGAGAATGCAGAGGGTTGCAGCAGGATGAGAAGTTTGTGTATAGAGATAAGGCAAAGTATTGAAGGTCTGGACATGGATGTAAATTAAAGTAGATGTTACAAGATGAGCTTTTGCCCATGAGCCTTTAGTAATGCCCTGTTTATGACATATTACGGCATATTTAGGCTAGGTGATAAGAATGATGGGGAGATTTATCAAAACTTAAACTTGTGCTGAGAAAAAGTTGACCAGTTGCCCATAGCAACCAATCAGATTGCTTCTTTTATTTTTTAGAGGCCTTTTCAAAAATGAAAGAAGCTACCTGATTGGTTGCTATGGGCAACTACTCAACTTTTTCAATTCACAAGTTTTGACAAATCTCCCTTGATATGTGGTCACTCACCAACCCCAGTAATGCTAATTGGTGGGGTGAAGGGGGTGACCAAGGCCAGGTTGATATAGTCTTTGTCTTTGAAACTGCACCAAAAAGGAGAGAGGACAAATATAAGGGAATAGTTTACACTTTTATTTTTTTATTAGCAATTTTCCAATTTCTTTTCAGCTTCAGCTGCATTCAAGGAGAATACTGGATCTCAATCCAGTGCAATCCTTCATATTTCTCTATTTAAATGAGAAAGTCCTGCTACAAAAATCTGTATATAGCCACCAGTTGTTTTTTTTTTTTTTTATCTACTCACTCCTAGATTTGGAAAAGTAAAATAATAATGTATAATTGCACTACAATCGCTTTGTGTAAACCTGCCCCTCAATCTTGAAATTATAATAATACTAACAAATGATTTTAGCATTCCATTAAGAATATATCTAAAACATAAATACACGTAAAATCAGCTTTTATATACAATTTGGAAAACAAACAGACGTATCCACAATCACAAAATGTTATAAATACCCCTGATAACCCCTGCCAACTTTGTGCCACCATGAAGCAAATAAGGCTTGCCAGATAAAAGCTCAATAATAGTATTGGAACTGTCCCTAGAAATGTTGGAAGACAATTACCCTGTCATATATAATACCTGAGTGTTATTGTTGGTGTGTCATAGAGTTTAATACACTGTGACCTGTATACCCAGAAATGATCAGTCACATAATAAGACTTAATGTACCATTTTCACATATATTGAAACATAGCCATTTCTTTCTTATTGACAGAACAGCTGTGCATGTGTAACTTTTGCTTACAACCTATTCTATACACAACTGATACTTGACCTTAAAAATACATGGATCAATGTTTCATCATTGCTTAGCAACCTAAATGATAAATAGTCCTCAGTCCTTACTGAGCTTGGGCTACAGTGGGGCAAAAAAGTATTTAGTCAGCCACCAATTGTGCAAATTCTCCCACTTAAAAAGATGAGAGGCCTGTAATTTTCATCATAGGTATACCTCAACTATGAGAGACATAATGAGAAAAAAAATCCATAAATTCACATTGTCTGACTTTTAAAGAATGTATTTGCAAATGATGGTGAAAAAAAAAGTATTTGGTCAATAACATAAGTCTCAATACTTTGTTATATACCCTTTGTTGGCAATGACAGAGGTCAAATGTTTTCTGTAAGTCTTCACAAGGTTTTCACACACTGTTTCTGGTATTTTGGCCTATTCCTCCATGCAGATCTCCTCTAGAGCAGTGATGTTTTGGGGCTGTCGCTGGGCAACACAGATTTTTTAACTCCCTCCAACTGTTTTCTATGGGGTTGAGATCTGGAGACTGGCTAGGACACTCCAGGACCTTGAAATGCTTCTTACAAAGCTACTCCTTCATTGCCCGGGCGGTGTTTGGGATCATTGTCATGCTGAAAGACCCACCCAAATTTCATCTTCAATGCCCTTGCTGATGGAAGGAGGTTTTTCACTCAAAATCTCACGATGCATGGCCCTATTAATTCTTTCCTTTACATGGATCAGTCGTCCTGGTCCTTTAGCAGAAAAACAGCCCCAAAGCATAATGTTTCCTCCCCCATGCTTCATAGTAGGTATGGTGTTCTTTGGATGCAACTCAGCATTCTTTCTCCTCCACACACGATGAGTTGAGTTTTTACCAAAAAGTTCTACTTTAGTTTCATCTGACCATATGACATTCTCCCAATCCTCTTCTGTATCATTCAGATGCTCTCTAGCAAACTTCAGACGGGCCCAGACATGTACTGGTTTAATCCGGGGGGCACGTCTGGCACTGCATGATTTGAGTCCCTGGCGCTGTAGTGGGTTGCTGATGGTAGCCTTTGTTACTTTGGTCCCTGATCTCTGCAGGTCATTCACTAGGTCCCCCATGTGGTTCTGGGATTTTTGCTCACCTTTCTTGTGATCATTTTGACACCACGGGGTGAGATCTTGCATGGAGCCCCAGATCGAGGGAGATTATCAGTGGTCTTGTATGTCTTGTATTTTCTAATAATTGCTCCCATGGTTGATTACTTCACACCAAGCTGCTTGCCTATTGCAGATTCAGTCTTCCCAGCCTGGTGCATGTCTATAATTTTGTTTCTGGTGTCCTTCGACAGCTCTTTGGTCTTGGCCATAGTGGAGTTTGGAGTGTGACTGTTTGAGGTTGTGGACAGGTCTTTTATACCGATAACAAGTTCAAACAGGTGCCATTAATACAGGTAATTTCCACAATCCATAATTTGCAAATGCATTCTTTAAAAACCAGACAATGTGATTTTATGGATTTTTTTTCTCATTATGTCTCTCATAGTTGAAGTATACCGATGATGTAAATTACAGGCCTCTCTCATCTTTTTAAGTGGGAGAACTTACACAATTGATGGCTGACTAAATACTGTTTTGCCCCACTTTATATATATTTGAGGCAGTGGCAGGATTCATATTATTATAATCAGAAGAATAACCCCTGTATTATAAAGCTAGATGCAGATAACACAGGATCCCACCATTAACAAATGATAGATGCAGCTTTCTCTCCCTCCTCCCCCCTCCTTGCACAATAACCACCACACATGCCATAAAGCATGCTCACAGCCTCCATTACAGAAGTAAATTAGTTATTATCTGACTTTTATTTTTAACATATAAAATGGAAGAATACACTTGGTAAGCACTTTACAACTTTACAGCCTAATAAAAGTTGCATGTTTTATTGTTATATTTTATTAAAGTAGGAACCTGAAATGTGTTTGAAAAATGTTACAGAGGTGACATTTGCCTTAACTTGTTAAACATCACAAAAATAATGCGCCAGCTGTCATATATATAGCCTAAAATTAGGACAATATCCACAGTTTTTTCCAAAGCACGTTATTCCCATCAGTCATTAATATGTAACGCACTGAAAGTTGCTGGTTGAATAGGCCAAGGTGACATTTACTACATCATGTTGTTCAGGTTTGCCAAAGATCGGACAAGGCGAAATGTGTGTTTGTTAATGATTGTGCCCATTCTAGCAATTCTACTTGATATTACAGAGGTGAGATCTTCTCCCTTCATCAGAGCGGCTGAAAACCCTGGGAAATCTGCATTCAGTAATCAAATTAAGACGTTCCACACAAGCAGAGCTCAGTTAAGCTCAGCGGGGACCGTGGAGACATGGTTCTGAATGCAACATCTTCGTGTGAACGTTTTGTAGAGATCCTTATCATAATATCTAATCATAGGACGAAATCTGTGTTTAATGTTGTAAGATGCTCAGAATGTTATTTACAAGTATCTAAAGATACTGTTATTGAAATGAGGAGAGTAGTTTTCACAACTAGAAATAAAAATATGGTCAATAATTAGGCAAAGTTAAGGTTTTTAGTAATACTGGAAAATGGCATTACACCTCGAGGACACAGCCAATTTTCATTTTTGGGCTTTTATGTTTTTTTCTTCTTTTAGGAGACATAGCTATTTTATTTTTCCATCCACGGAGCCATGTGAGGGCATGTGTTTGTGAGACAAAGTGTACTTTGTAATGAGACCTTTTATTTTCAAAATTTTGCTTCTTTTGGGGGGTTTAATTTTAAGCTGATATTTTTATTCTATGGGTCATTATGATGAAAATAATTCTAACTTTTTGACAAAACTAAGTGTAACACCCCTCAGGTGTGGACTCACTGTGCCACAAGTGGCAGCCCACCAGACAAGTACAATTGGACAAACTGACACTTTAGATAGCGTCAGATGCAGCAGAGCTGAACAGGTGTTTATAGCAGAAGCTGTAAGAACAACTAGCCAAGATGGCTACAGGCGCAGGCTGGCTGGAACAGGCTGCAAGCAGCCAGGAATCTTGTTAGACAGTCCAAGATCATGCACAGGAGAAGGGGATCAGAGTCCAAGGGATGAGGCAAGGCAAAGTCCAGAATACAGGCAGGGATCAGCAACACGGGATCAGTAGACAGACTTCAGGTCAGGCAACAGAGACCTTAGCAGTGTAGGATACAATCCAAAATGCAACCTTACTGAGGCTAGAAACAGCAGGTGTGGCAGACTTATACAGGGAGTTCCTGGCTGAGATTGGAGGTGGGTCCATTAGGGCGTGCACGCTGGCTCTATAAAACTCAGCCATTGCTCTCGCGTAGCCCCTAGTGGACAGAGTGTAAACTGCAGCAAGAGACACACCAGAGCAATAAAACCAGGAATTACAGCAGACACATGACACAGAGAATGTTGACAGATGCTGGTAAGAACCAGGACACATAGTAAACTGGTGGTTGCCAACCAGCAGCATTAAGTACTCCCCTCCTCTTGCACCCTCATCCAACCCCCCCCCCCCCCCTTCTTGGGATCAACACAAGAGAAGGATTTTTTCTGGAGGGCAGGGGCTTGGGCATTGTGCTCTGGTCTCTCATCAAGCAGAATTGCAGCAGTCTGAACAAGGCTTTGCATGAGTTCCCTTAAGCGGACAGGCAAGATGAGCCTCAACAGCATGAGTGAGCATGAGCATGAGTCTGAACAGGGCACTGCATGAGCTCCACAAGCGGACAGGTAGCATGAGTCTGAACAAGGAACACAGGTGTTTAAAACTCAATTTTGCTTGAGCAGTCTGGGCCTGGGAATGCACATAGGAATCCAGATGAACAGTAATCAAGTTCAAACACTGCAGCATGACATTTTGGCCATCACTCCAGCGTTGTAGCATCTGAAACAAATCTTACAGGATTGGATCGGGCAAGCCAAAGGGCTCCATAGCCTCAGCAAACTGTAAAGTAAAGCAGAGCTGAACAAGTTTTTATACAGAGGCTTTGAGAACAGCTATCCAAGATGGCTACAGGTGCCGGCTGGCTGGAACAAGCTGCAAGCAGACAGAAATCATGGTATACAGTCCAAGGTCATACACAGGAAATTCAGGTCAGAGTCCAAGGGGTGAGGGAAAGGCAAAGTCCAGTATACAGGCAGGGATAAGCAGACAGACTTCAGGTCAAGCAACAGAGACTTAAGCAGTGCGGGATACAATCCAAAATGCAACCTTTCTGAGGCCAGGAACAGCAGGTGTTTTCAGACTTATATAGAGAGTTCTTGGCTGAGATTGTAGCAAATCCATTGGGGAGTACTCGCTGGCTCTATAAAACTGGCCCCTTGTGGACAGAGTGTGAACTGCAGCAAGAGACACACCAGAGCAGTAAGACCAGGAAATACAGCAGACACATGTCACAGAGAATGTCACCCAACGTTGTGAAAAGAGTTCAGTAAGAGTTCAGTTTTGTTTCACAAAATCCTAGCATCCAAAGTCTCTATCCTGTGCTTTGTAAGCAGAAACAGTTTTACTGACGTGATATCTCTGGGTATATTTCTGAGGAACATCAGGTTAGTACCTGTGCCACATGACACAAACAGTGTAATCAGGGACTACTACACCCATCATAAACCTTTATGTTTCCCGTATGCACTGCACTTGTGTAAATTGTTTAGTTAGTCACTGTGCAATTCTGAGATTTAGAAATGTAACTACGATAATTCTTATATTCTTTTATAAAGTTTACGCTATGAAAAGAGATTGTGCCAAAATGTTCTTACATTTTTATTAAAACTATACAGAAATAAATTATTGCAAATGAACTGGCTTCTGTATCTGGTCCATGAACAATTATTTTTAATCTCATAATTAAAAATCTTATTTCCTGTTCAGTTGCAAAGGTATCACACTGCTTGGTAAGATCCGGTATGGGAAAATGTGGTTAGGATTACAGGGCAGATAATAGGATTTTCTCTTTCTATAACAGAGCCAAGATTTATGAATGTTACGTGAAAGTCTGCTACATCTGTGCTCAGAGGTGTTAAATTGTATAAAGTAGGATCAAACTGACATTTCAAAGTGACAGTGTTTGTTGTGTGTGTATTTTTACTCAGCACAGAAAGTGCTGATCGTTGAGGTACTGTTCTAGAAAGATACTATAACTGAATCACAGTTATAACTCTGGCAAGACATTCTTTATGCCAGGCCAACATTTTTCCTTTGAATTTGCTGACCCATTACTTGCTGAGAAATACTGTGCTGGTGTTTCTCAAGAGGATATTAAATTGGCAGACTCTGCCACCAACATATACGTGATTAACACACACAACACTCTGACCTTGACAGTACACTGCTTTCATTTTTGCTTGGATTTTCACCAAATCGATGCAATTGTATTTACTTATGAGAGAATGAATTATGTGGCCCTACTAATTAGAATTTTCCATTAATCAATTTCACTTATGTATTTAAATGCTGCATAATATACACATTTCAAATTTAGATTAAAAGTAAAGACCAACTTTTCTAGGAATTTAATAGGCATACAATGGTCCCTCAAGTTAAAATATTAATTGGTTCCAGGATGACCATTGTATGTTGAGACATGTTAATCTGTTAATTGGTTCTGTGGCCCCCAAAATGGCATTCAAAAATATGAACAAGTGAGGACAAAAGAAAAATATGTCCATAACTAATACATATAAAGCAAGTCATGACAAATTAAGAAATAGCTACTTGAAGCGGTACATCGCTGTCTATGTAGAGGAAAGGATCTTCTTCAGCGGCCTGAACAGAACACGCAATGTCCTAAAAAAGTAATATGGAGCCACTTTCACATGTGTCCAAAGGAGCAGCTAACTCTGGCACAGGTAAATAGTAAATGACATTTAGTACCGCCCTGTACTGTAGGGAGGCAGTACCAGACAGCCAATCAGTGCATGCACTTCAGGAATTTGAATATTCATGGTCGCTCGTAACGTGTGCAGCGATCATATATATTCAAATTCACCCAGTGGGCCAGTGCGCAATTCACCGACGATAGGAGCGGACCTTCGGAGGGACACCGTGCCGGACTAAAGTTACATATTTATCTTACTGACTGTGAATATTGGGTTTAGTGTGGGTGAACAGGATTACCATTTTCCTTTAAAGTAACTTGATTCAGACTACATGCTATCATGGAAGCTGCAGGATTTGGGGTTTCTACTGTGCTCCACACGGGAGATTGGAAGACAAATGAAGTCACCTAATGGGTGCAATGTTTGTTACTAAGCAACCATTTAAATGAATTTCAAATCTTACGCTTATAACTCCTAGAAACCACTACTGAGGAAGAATAAAGTTTCATTTAAACTGTTTTAAAAATACTTGAAAATCCAAATAATGTAGGGCTATGCTCATTGCTGATCATATAAACTTAATAAAAACACTAATAATTTTATAACATTTTGTTATGTTCTCCTGTAATCATCAGTTGATATATCTGACAACACCTGAAGATCTATTTTGTCCTTTAGCCTCATTGGAGTCATCTGTAGCCTCCGGAACTATATTTTTTGTGGTACTATCTTTGTTGTATATTGATTTTTAAATGATGAAATAAAAGCTACAGTTCAGACAATCCCTTTTTCCCATTGATGTGTTTCACCTGCAGCCATTTATTTACTGCACAAACAAGAGATGTGTCGACAACAGGGGCAAAAATTACGGCCAAATTATATAAGAGTGGAGATAGCTGGAAAATAAATGGCAGTGGAAAATTATACAGGACAGATAGGTTAAATGTTATCAGCGAGGTAAAAAGTTGCCAAGTAAAAGTACGGTCAGTAGAAGCTAGATAGTCTAAAATTTGGGCAGGCGATCAGAGGAAAATATCATAGTCGCCAACAGTGGAACATAATTTCCAGAAACACTATAGAGCTGGAAATACTACTTTATTATTCAGCATGAGATGGTTACTGACTTTCCATTAGGCAATGTATTTTCTATGTTTATAATTATGTTTAATAAAGATTAAAATAAAAAGAAGCATAAGAAACATAGCATTCAAGGTGTGAACAAAATCTATAGGAAACTGAAAAGCCTTTTTTTGTTTTTGAGATTTATCCAAATCACAAAAACAAACTATTCTACTCTTCTAGGACATGTGGTCCTCACCTAGGACAGTATTATGTATATCCTGGTAATAACATGTAACATTGGCACCAGGGTGGAGAGTCTGAATGTATACATGTTTTACATGATATTGTTTGAGGCCGAAATGGGAAAAAATGAATAAAGTTATAACAATCCAAGTTTTTATCAAATTGGTGACAACAAATGGCAACTAAATAGTGTGCCCTCACTTTTGTTTTTATGCTAAACAAGGCAAATTTACCATTCCTTGAAGCAGCAAGGTGAAGATCCTGCATATAGCTAGGCTCCAATCCCAGAGACTTTATTAGTTTGACATGCAATAGAATCCATTCAAATAGGTTCTCTAATCATAACTCCTTTCCATGATCTCTGTACTGGAATACTGACATCATACAGGCCTGCTTGCTAGGACTGAGGGTCCCTAACAAAAAACACCTCGCATTCTAGGAGACCCAGCCAGTCCATATGTTTATTGAATGGACAAAAATAAATTTCTTATGTCAGACAAGTAACAGCTGGTCAAATCAATCTATGACCTAGGGTTTCTAATGTCTAATCTGTGGTGATCAGCTGATCTCTTGGCTGGCTTTAATTTAACACAGTGTTGTCTTTGGGGGATATCCAACATAACCTTTTTGGTGCTGCAGCTATTGTAAAAACACTGTTTATTAGCTGGGATTGCTGAGTGAGCATCTAGGCTGCAACATTCATGAGCTTCCACTCTGAACTGCCCACCTACTGCTGCCTGACAGCTTTCTGTCTATGCACAGTATAAAAAAATTAAGTAAGATAGCTATTACATCAAGGTCCCTGTCCACAGGTTTATGCTGCCCTTAGGTGTTCAGATTCAGAACTTATCACTTTGGAAAATGCATCTGTAGGCAACATGTAATGGAGCAGGAGGAGCTAAGCAGATTGATATATAGTTTTGTGGGAAAAGATTAAGTAGAAATTGTTATTTATTCATTTAAATTTCTGTGGTAAGAATCCAGAGGGTGGTCCTCAACAGTGATTGACAGCTATCTCTAAATGCATATTTATACAAAAAAGGCTGTCAGTCACTAATTGAGACCAACGAACGGACCCCCCCCCCCCCCCCCGCAATCAGTTGGAGTTCTCCTTTAATGATCCTTAATAAGCTTGTAAGTTAGTGGTAAAAAAATGTTTCCTAGACATAGAATGTATTGCCTTTTAAGGCTGTGATGATATTAGTATTGGTAGCTCTAGCTTGCAATTTTAATCTTTAATTGACAACTAATATAGTGTCCCGGCACCGGATTGCATCCGTTGCCTTTTGGTGAGGTCCCCATAGTCAGAGTCCCTAGGTGTAGGTGGGGTCCTCATCCTTATCTAGCCCCTTGTCACCCCTTTTGTAATAAAAATTATTTAAATTTAATGTATATATTTATATTGTAAGTGTACTTACCTAGTTAGCGTCGCAGGACCTGCGGGTCACGTGATGCATTCCAAAGACTCTATGGTTTGTAGTTCAAGGATCTTTGGAGGAGGTCAGGTGTTTACCCATCAGGCTATGTAACGGTGAGTGATTGCTGACTTGGACCAATCCAAAATGGCCCTGCCCCTGCCCATATAAGGGAGCGGCGGCCATTACTCTCTCTCTTTTCTCGTGGGCTGTTGACAGGGAAGGATCTGCGCTGCTGTCATCAGTGAGTTAGGCCCGAGCCTGCGGCGGCGGATCTTTATAAAACCGTGAGTGTAATCAATCCCTAAGCACTCTGCAAGATCACCGGACCATATCTAAACCCTAAATCGGATCTTCGTAAATTACCCTAAATTCTGAGACTTATATCAAAAGTCAAGGTCCGCAACAACTGTCAGTCACTGAAGTGTATGGAGACTGTATTAATGAGACTGTTACTGTTCATTGGATAAACCACAAGTCTTTAAGTGAAGTTTATCCAAGTTCAAGTTCAACTACCTTGTGGACCTTCAGTCATTTTATGCATGCACCTGGGAAGGGCGGCGATAGGCCGGAGAATTACCTCAGCATACTAGCCCTCAGTCTGGCGTCACGAACAATAGGGTTAACCTTAACCCCTGATATACAAGCAGCACCCTGACTACACTACCCCTACCCCTGAGGCATACCACAATAGTCTTGTTCTTCTTCAAATCTGAGTATGTGCTATAACTTTCTATACAGTTGTATCCTGGACCACTCACTTGACCTCCCCTCATAACATATGAACTCATTACTGTTCCTCTATGTCATCTCTGGTCTACCTTTGTTGCATTACCTGGTTTTCCATTGTCTTAGTCCAAGGACATCTATAAAGATTAAGCGTAAGAAACCTCCATGAAACTTACTGTACTTTCAATATGTACTTTCAAAATCCCCAACCCCAACAAGGTACAACTGCATACAAGATATAATAAAATAGAGTACCGCTTAAAAATAACAACATACTTTCAATATGGACATTGAAGATAGAACCAATTATTTCACACCAAGGAACATAATAATAACTTGCTGAGTCCTGTAACACAATTTGTATTCAAGCTTTATTGGATTTGCAAAACCATAAGCTAAAGTAATAAGTGCTACTGAATTTTTGATTATGTCTAAAACAATTTTTGTGAGACCTACTTAATGCCATATAAACAAGGCTATGAACATTCAAAAGTCTATTTACTAACAAGGTCCTTATACACATAACTTTGTAAATTGATCTTTTCAGTCATTGCAGGTCACTAGTGCTGGTTATTGCCTGTATCCGTGTTGGTCCAGTGAAAGTGTGAATGTCAATATTCCCATAGTCTACGGAAGAGAAGGCATTACTGTCAGAAACTCTGATTGTCTGTGGCTGTGAAGAAGTCAGTTTTTGGTGATTTATCACCGGTGAGTGCGTTACTATCGGGTCTAGACTGTGTGAGATAATGTAACTATTTTTGTGGTCCAGAATAGCGTAGTGATTCATTTTAGTATACCAGGTTGTCTGAAACAATGAGGAGGTTAACATAAGAATCTCTGGTGGTTTAGAGTAGCAAAGGGGTTAATGCCAGGATCCCTGATGGTTGCAGTAGAAGATACTTGAGGTTCACCTCACCGCTCTTGGTTCCAGCATAGCCCTGTCTATATATTCCAGTTCTCTTAGGTCATTGATAGAGAGGACTGTGCAGCTATCACACAGCACTGTTTCAGGAATATAGGATAACTCTACCTAATCATTAAATAGTTAAAGGGTACTTCTGGGGAAAACTTTTCTTTTTTTTTTTTTTTTAAATCAACTGGTGCCAGAAAGTTAAACAGATTTGTAAATTACTTCTATTAAAAAATCTTAATTCTTCCAGTACATTTTAGGGGCTATAAACTACAGAGGAATCTATTGGAAAGCACAAAGCATTGCACAGCCAGAAGGGGGATCATTGAGGCAGATGCCTCAGGGGATCAGGGCAGGCAAACATCATATTTTATCATTTGTACTAGCTTAGTACCTTGTTGGGGAGGAAAATCAACAAGCATGAAGCTTTTGACTTCATATCCTATCTTCATATATTGTTGTCATATCCCAACATCATATCCTGTCCCCATATCCTGTTCCCATATCCCATCCCCATATCCTGTTCTCATATCCCAAACTCATATGCCGTCCTCATATGCCGACCTCATATCCCGTCCTCATATCCCAACCTCATATCCTGTCCTCATATCCTGACCTCATATCCCAATCTCATATCCCGACCTCATATTAAGTCCTTATGTCCCATCCTCAAATCCTGTCCTCAGGTGGGACTGATTTGTGATGAAGAGATTAGAAGCTTAAAATAGAAGGGGACATGGCTTTGTGGGACTGGGCGTGATTTGCAAGCCAGAACAATGTACAAAAAGTAAAGGGGTTGGGCTTAAACTGTGGGCATGTCTTTGTGAGATGGGGTGTGATGTGCAAGCCAGACTGACGCATTCACCAGGAGATGCTGAGTGGAGCTTGTGGAGTAAGCTACTGGAAGTCCCAAATACTTGCATGGGACTTGAAACAAAAACCCATCTTTTATATAAGGGTGTAGGTAAGGGTTAATTAAACTATCATATATTTTTATTTGACATATAAGTAATATGTGTACCAGGTATTATTGAAATATCTCCAGCCATACAGAAGTTATGCGGGAACATACATTTCCCGTAGATTTGCATGGGACTTTAAACAAAAACCCCAACCCTCACAAATGGGGTAGTTAAGGGTTAAATTAACTATCCTATATTTTTAGTGGACATAAATTAAAGTGGTGGAGCTTACACAGTAGGCATGTCTTTGTGAGATAGGGTGTGGCTTGCAAGCCAGACTGACGCATTCACCAGGAGATGCAGAACGGAGCTTGTGGAGTAAGGTACTGGAAGTCCCATATTCTTGCATGGCACTTGAAACAAAAACCCATCTTTTATATAAAGTTGTAGGTAAAGGTTAATTTAAATATTGTATATTTTTATTTGACACACAAATAACATGTGACCAAGTATTATCGAAATACCTCCAGCCGTTTGGAAGTTATACAGTAACATATATTTCCCATCGACTTGTATGGGACTTTAAACAAAAACCTTGACCCTGGCAAATGGGGGTGAGTAAGGGTTAAATTACCTATCCTATGTTTGTTGTTGACATATAAGTAACATGTGTGCCAAGTTTCATGTTAATATCTTTAGCCGTTTGGATGTGATGCTGGAACATACACACATACACAAACACACACATTGAGTTTTATATATATAGTTTTCAGCATGAGCCCATATTTCACCATTCTGAAAACCCCTTTAAGTCTTTCCTGCCACCATTTTTAAGCCCATCTTTTGAACAACATCATTTTACTTTTTGTAAAGTTTTTACAATTAACAAATGTAATACCGGTACTCCGGTGGGAATTTTTTTTTTTTAAATCAACTGGTGCCAGAAAGATAAACAGATTTGTAAATTACTTCTATTAAAAAATCTTAATCCTTGCAGTACTAATTAGCTGCTGAATACTACAGAGGAAATTATTTTCTTTTTGGAATACAGAGCTCTCTGCTGATATCACAAGCACAGTGCTCTCTGCTGACACCTCTGTGCATTTTAAGAACTGTAAAGAGTAGGAGAAAATCCCAATAGCAAACATATGCTGCTCTGGTCAGTTCCTAAAATGGACAGAGATGTCAGCAGAGAGCACTGTGCTCGTGATTCAGCAGAGTGCACTGTGTTCCAAAAAGAAGACCATTTCCTCTGTAGTATTCCGCAGCTAATAAGTACTGGAAGGATTAAGATTTTTTTAATAGAAGTAATTTACAAATCTGTTTAACTTTCTGGCACCAGTTGATTTAAAAAAAGAAAGTTTTCCACCGGAGTACCTCTTTAACCCCTTAAGGACCCAGGACGTACTAGAACGTCCTGGCACCCTGGGCTTTAAGGACCCAGGACGTACTAGTACGTCCTGATGTTTCTCTGGTCTCTGCCGCGCCCCGGGCAGAGATCGGAAGCGGATGCCTGCTGAAATGCTTCAGCAGGCATCCAGGGCAAACGCCGAGGGGGGCCATGTAGTCCCCCCATGTCGGCGATCGCCGCAAATCGCGAGGGAAATCGCCCTTGCGATCTGCGGCGATACCGGGCTGATCGGGTCTCTGGGACCCGACCGCCCGGTAATTTCGCATGATCCCGGCTGTCACAGACAGCCAGGACCATGCTGGAGCCTAGGAGCGAGGTGGCAAGCCTGCCACCTCCTCCGATCCCCTGCGATCCGTTGGTTAGTTAACCGGCCCCTTGAAGTCCGGAGACGACGGGAGGAAGACCGGAGGACGCGGCGGGGGACGGGGGAGTGCTGGGGACCGGCCCCAGTACTTACCTCGTCCCTGAAGACCCGGATCCCGGCGATGAAGATGGCGGCGGCGGCGACAGGTGAGTTCCTCTTCAGCCGCGGTCGGGCCCTTTACAGCAATGCACGTCGCCGTAAAGCGACATGCATTGCTGTAATGGGACCCTGTAAACTACAACTCCCAGCATGCCCAGACAGCCCTTGGCGTCTGGGCATGCTGGGAGTTGTAGTTTTGCAACATCTGGAGGTCCACAGTTTGGAGACCACTGTGCCCTTCCAGATGTTGCAAAACTACACATCCTCAGCATGCCCTTACTGTCCAGGCATGTTGGGAGTTGTAGTTCTGTAACATCTGGCCCTTCAGATGTTGCAGAACTTCAACTCCCAGCATGCCTGGACAGTTTTGGCATACTGGGAGTTGTAGTTTTGCAACATCTGAAGGGCTGCAGCTTGGACACCACTACACAGTGGTCCCCAAACTGTTCTCCTCCAGCTGTTACGTAACCACTACTCCCAATATGCCCTTCGGCTGCCTGGGCATGCTGGGAGTTGTGGTTTTGCAACAACAGGAGGCACACTGGTTAGGAAACATTGTCTGTGCATGCTGGGAGTTGTAGTTTTGCACCAGCTGGAGATCCCCCCTCCCTGTGAATGTACAGGGTACATTCACATGGGCAGGGGGCTTACAGTGAGTATCAAGCTGCAAGTTTGCGATGCAGCAAATTTTGCGCGGCAGCTCAAACTCGCAGCGGGAAACTCGCTGTAATCCCCCGCCCATGTGACTGTACCCTAAAAACACTACACTACACTACACTAACACAAAATAAAATAAAAAGTAAAAAACACTACACATACACATACCCCTACACAGCCCCCCGCCCCTCCCCAATAAAAATTAAAAACGTCTGGTACGCCACTGTTTCCAAAATGGAGCCTCCAGCCGTTGCAAAACAACAACTCCCAGTATTGCCGGACAGCCGTTGACTGTCCAAGCATGCTGGGAGTTTTGCAACAGCTGGAGGCACCCTGTTTGGAAATCGCTGGCGTAGAATACCCCTATGTCCACCCCTATGCAAATCCCTAATTCAGGCCTCAAATGCACATGGCGCTCTCACTTTGGAGCCCTGTCGTATTTCAAAGCAACAGTTTAGGGCCACATATGGGGTATTGCCGCACTCGGGAGAAATTGCCAAACAATTTTTGGGGGGCTTTTTCTCCTTTCACCACTTATGAAAAGAGGAAGTTGGGGTCTACACCAGCATGTTGGTGTAAAAAAAAAAAAAATTTTACACTAACATGCTGTTAGTTGCCCTATAGTTTTCATTTTGACAAGAGGTTAAAAGGGAAAAAAGCCCCCCAAAATTTGTAATGCAGTTTCTCCTGACTACGGAGATACCCCATATGTGGGCGCAATGTGCTCTGGGGGCGCACAACAAGGCCCAGAAGGGAGAGTGCACCATGTACATTTGAGGTGATTTGCACAGGGGTAGCTGATTGTTACAGCGGTTTTGACAAACGCAAAAAAAAAAAAACCCACATGTGACCCCATTTCGGAAACTTCACCCCTCACGGTATGTAATAAGGGGTGCAGTGAGAATTTACCCCCCACAGGTGTCTGACAGATCTTTGGAACAATGGGCTGTGCAAATAAAAAAATTTGTACAGCCCACTGTTCAAAAGATCTGACAGACACCAGTGGGGGGTAAATGCTCGCTGTACCCGTTGTTACGTTCCTCAAGGGGTCTAGTTTCCAAAATGATAGCCATGTGGAGTTTATTTTGCTGTTCTGGCACCATAGGGGCTTCCTAAATGCGACATGCCCCCGAGCAAAATTTGCTCTCAAAAAGCCAAATATGACTCCTTCTCTTCTGAGCATTGTAGTTCGCCCGTAGTGTACTTCAGGTCAACTTATGGGGTACCTCCATACTCAGAAGAGATGGGGTTACAAATTTTGGGGGTATTTTCTGCTATTAACCCTTGCAAAAATGTGAAATTTGGGGGGAAACACACATTTTAGTGAAAATTTTATATTTTTTTTTACATATGCAAAAGTCGTGAAACACCTGTGGGGTATTAAGGCTCACTTAATTCCTTGTTATGTTCCTCAAGGGGTCTAGTTTTCAAAATGGTATGGCATGTGTTTTTTTTTTGCTGTTCTGGCACCATAGGAGCTTCCTAAATGCAACATGCCCCCCAAAAACCATTTCTGAAAAACGTACTCTCCAAAATCCCCTTGTCGCTCCTTCGCTTCTGAGCCCTCTACTGCGCCCGCCGAACACTTTACATAGACATATGAGGTATGTGCTTACTCGAGAGAAATTTGGCTACAAAAACAAGTATACATTTTCTCCTTTTACCCCTTGTAAAAATTCAAAAATGCGAGTGTAAAAAATGAAGATTGTGAATTTTCTCCTTCACTTTGCTGCTATTCCTGTGAAACACCTAAATGGTTAAAACGCTGACTGAATGTCATTTTGAATACTTTGGGGGGTTCAGTTTTTATAATGGGGTAATTTGTGGGGTATTTCTAATATGAAGACCCTTCAAATCCACTTCAAATCTGAACTGGTCCCTGAAAAACAGTGAGTTTGAAAATTTTGTGAAAAATTGAAAAATTGCTGCTGAACTTTGAAGCCCTCTGGTGTCTTCCAAAAGTAAAAACACGTCAATTTTATGATGCAAACATAAAGTAGACATATTGTATATGTGAATAAAATAAAATAAATATTTGGAATATCCATTTTCCTTACAAGCAGAAAGCTTCAAAGTTAGAAAAATGCTGAATTTTCAAATTTTTCGTCAAATTTGGGGATTTTTCACCAAGAAAGGATGCAGGTTACCACAAAATTTTACCACTATGTTAAAGTAGAATATGTCGCGAAAAACAATCTCGGAATCAGAATGATAACTAAAAGCATCCCAGAGTTATTAATGTTTAAAGTAACAGTGGTCAGATGTTCAAAAAATGGCCGGGTCCTAAGGTGTAAAATGGCTGGGTCCTTAAGGGGTTAAAACATTTTTGGGGGAAAGTCTCCTTGAAAAGATAATAATACTTTTTCACTGAATCATAGAATATATCCAAACTATGATACTGTTTTATAGATACTATCTCCTAAAGGGGTATTCTTATCGGGGACAATTATCACCTTTCATCAGGATATTCCTTACATCCTATTAGTGACTATAAGTGACGCCCTTACAACCTATAAGTGACGCCCACACTCTTCAAATCGAATAGTATGGGCATCATTAATAGGTTGTAAGCCAGCATGGTGCACTACACGTTATCATCTTACTGGCACCCTGTATATTGCCTAATCTGTGTGCAACTACATGTGCAACTACAATAATAAGCAACTACCCCCCCCCCCCCCTCATGAGTAGGAGGCATAGAGTAGAGTAGAATCAGTATTTTGCACCTGTGCAACCTCCCCTTATATAGCCATTGTGGCTGTTCTACATCATAACGGGAATGGCTGCCTAGCCTGTTCTTGTATCAGTAACCAGTAAGTGGCCTTTTTTCTATGAACTGTACATCAAAATTTGGGACAGTTGGGAGATTTCTCATGCATAGGTCCTGATCCCTGTGGGGACCCAATTGAGAAGAGGACGTATTCTATAGTTGCTTTGTGAAGGTCACTGGTGCATTAGAACAGATCTGTCAATATTAGTGGTAGGAGAATTGATTGACTTGGTTTAAGATTTGTAATGACTGCTATCTTAAGTCAATATAAGGAGACTTTGTGAATACATCTGCATAGAAGAGAATTGATTTATCAGATTTTACATTGGATCTAACTAGTGGACATTCCATAGATTTTTGAAGGCTCACTTACCTGTATTTGGAGATAGCAAAGTACTAATTTACTAATACATTACGTTATGGATATGTGCATTACTACTTAGTATACACAACATATGGATATGTGCATGACTTAGTATACATGGCACAGTGCATGTGATTTTCTCTTAGGTCAGTCAATGACATTCAAATATTAGTCATTAATGTTCCTCATATTAAAGGGGTACTCCGCTGCTCAGCATTTGGAACAAACTGTTCCGAATGCTGGAGCCGGCACCAGGAGCTTGTGATGTCATAGCCCCGCCCCCGCATGATGTCACACCCCGCCCCCTCAATGCAAGTCTATGGGAGGGGGCGTGACATCCATCACGCCCCCTCCCATAGACTTGCATTGAGGGGGCAGGGTGTGACATCATGAGGGGGCAGGGTTAGGACATCACAAGCTCCCGACACCTTTTAGTTCTAGGTTAGTAATCTATGGGGTCAGCAATTTTCGCCATTAGAGATAAAATCTGATTTGTTCAGCCTACAAAGAACCAACTAGAACTATGCATCGCTCTCTTTGTATATTAACAAAACAGGCTCATGAACCCAGTTCTTCACACCCAACAGCTCCAGTGGTTATAGGAAGACTTGCAGATGGTGTCCTATTGCATCCTCTGTTAATTCTTAATGATTATCTTCTGTCTCACATTGAGGTCATAACCATTAACAACCTATCACCTATGTTTATTGTCCATTACTGCGTCTAACAATGTGCTTGTTCACAGTCTGTCAGAAACATTATACTCTATAACTCCATCATGTTAGAAATGTGCCCTTAGGGCCCAGTGAAGAGCAGAGTGGCTCTGTGCTGACAATGGAATTCTGCCCGTCTTCGCTGAAATCCCTTTAAAGCCAAGCCAACGTACGGGAAGGATGAATTCTATTCTGCCAATGCTTTAAATCATGTCACATACTTTGTAACCTAAAACAAGTCATATTAAACACAGCCTCTGAGTGATGCATATAACAAATATTTTTGAATAACCGGTAAAATAATTCCATTAAGCTGCATTGAAGTAATGTTGAGATTGTACATGGTATTTTTGTGTATTATTAGAAGAGCCTATACAACTTTGTATTTCCCTCATCTTGCTATATTTGTGGCAGGTACCAAAACCTGCATATCAGGTCTAAAGGAAACTGAGGAGTTTTCAGCACATAAATGTGTAAATAATTAATTTTGGTCTTGAAGCGCGACATACTCCGGGCTCTTCTAACACGAATAGGAGGCGCTGAAAATTGAGGTTCATTGAACCGCATCATGAACGCTTTCCCATTATACACGGTGAACCTGGGAAGTTGGGAACATAAGAAATAATTCTCCAGGAGTCTTCACTTTATGTTTTCATAAGAATTTGCTGTCTTTATTTATCAAGCCACCCCTTGTCTTTAATAGTGTACACATGTTTTAACCAATACACATTATTTTTTTCCTTCTGGTGACTGCAGGATCAGAGTGATGCCAAACAATTAGACTATTCTATCGTTCAGCTGCTTTCACTGGTCAATGCTATGCCGCTTTGCTTGTTGTATCTAAAGGGTTAGTGATGTCCAGCATTACCGATGACTCTCGGCTGCTGATAGATGTACGTTCAGTGTTGTTAGGCTAAGTTTCCACTTGGTTTTTTTTTCTGGCAGTTTTTGAGCCAAAGTCAGAAGTGGATCCATAAGGGAGAAGTATAAGTTCTTTCTTTAAGTAAACGTAAAGAGTGTAGTCCGGCTCTGCTGTCCAAGGCTAAGACCAGTCCCAATATATGAGTCTATCTCTATTCACACATTCACTATGATTTGTGCCGGGTGTGCAATCCAGAGGAAGCAGGAGCCAATATTCATGAAACGAGTAGAAGAAATGAAAGGATGCACTCACCCGGAATTCTTGAAGATAGGAGACTTTATTGATTCATCGGTGTATCACACAGGCGGGTAGGCGCAGTGGAGAAACCTCACAGCGATAGGCTGTTTCCTGCGCACAAGGCGCACTTCTTCGGGCTGCTACAGAATGAATAAGTTCTTCCTTTATATGTCCTATTCCTTTTAAATACACTTCTGGCTTTGGCTCAAAAGCTGCAGTGGCAGTATTACAAAAACTGCCAGAAAAAACAAGTGGAAACTTAGCCTTAAGGTGTTAAATGCCAACATGTAATAAATCCCTATAATTTACAGGGTACAAAATAAACACATGCCATGTTAAGCTGACCACACCTATAAGATAGGTGTCAGACAAGCGCTCATTCATCCAAAAGCTCTCTTTCAATCCTCCCTACATGCTTAGTAGAGCGTACAGGTGTGCTCACTGGGAAGAGGGAATACATTTATTCCAGATATATTTTCAGAATACATTGTCAGGTTTATGTACTGGAATACAACAATTTTTTTTTTACCAAAATATAATTTTCCCTCCGCTACATGCTCCATTGGCAATAGCTACTTCTCCCTTAGCTCAGCTTCATAAGTGATGGGCAGAAGTTACTCTGATGCCCTCTAACACTCTGGAGCACTGATATTTTACCTTCCTCAGCCCTTAATTTTACACCTCCTTATAATGAACTAGTCGAGTTCTGATCATTGTCCTGGGCATGCTCCCCATGTTCTTCCAGCATCAGTATTGTGTAAAGTGATACTACAGGAAAATGATATGTGAAGCTGTAGAGCCTATGCAACCAAATTCCAACTTTCATAAAAAAAATGTAAAAAAAATTAAAGATGTAATCTGATCGGTTGCTATGGGCTATTGCTATATATTGATAAATCTACCCCTAAATGTGTGCAAGTAGGTTGCCGTCCACCTCTCTGCCCCTCTAATTTAACCCTCATCTATCCTTTCCTCATAGTTTATGTTCTATGCAATATTATCCCTTGTTGAGAAGCTTCATAATGTCTCACAGTCATTAGTTTTTTTTTGTCTTTTTTCAGTGAGTGCAGAGATTCTGGACAATTACAGACAAGGTAATAGTCAGGTATAGGGGAAAAGGTCTCTCATGAATGGAGAAAGAGGTATTTTTTTCAGTAATATGATATTTTACAAAGTATAACTTGATATACACTATTAATTTTCTTAAAAAATCTAAGTGATAGACTACACTGAAGCAATTGCATTTAGGGTACAGATTAAATGTAAATTCACTTGACACTATGGTCAGACACAAGGGTCAGTGATGGTTTAGATAATAAGTGTTTTGGCCTTTACAGTAACAGATACTTCACTTTAGTAAGAACGTCTTTGCATAAACAGACATTAGAAAAATGAATCTGAAAAGATTTCAAAGTAATGATGTGTTTCTATGGTAACGATTCCTAGGATGTCTTGTAATGTCAGAAAGAGACACATCTACAGTTTTCTCTTTTCTCCTGTTTTCAGTGAATCTATAACATGATTTCAATTCTCTAGAAGTGGTTTGTGGAAAACAAGAAGACTAACTAAAACAGAGGAAATGATTGCCAGGCTGCAGTATGTGTTATTTGCAATCAAAAGCCAGGGCAATTTTATCTAAACCAAGTGGGAAGATGCCATACGGCTGGAACTGTCTGGACAGGATGCTGCTTTAGTACTGTTTGCCTGTTTGCAGTTGTTTTTAAACATTCTGTTGTGTATTTGATAAAATGGGAATGTTCACAGCATTTATGGTTCATTCACAAGGTCATAAAACACCCTTGGATGCATAAAAGAACACAATTTATTTGTCCAAAACAGCACGGTATCACTGCACAAAACTCTGCTCCTATTGACTTTAATGGGAGCTGGGATATAAAGCTCCAATGCCACCACACTACCTGAATATGCTCCTTGTAAACCATTCTGCCTACATGTATGGCTCCTGTGGCCTCTGTTGTCTTCCCTGGCTCCTTGATATTCTTTGCCATCCTTCTCTCTCCTTTCCTACATCTCCAAGCAATCATTGCAGCTCTGCTCTACCAGCCCCCGCCCCCAGAGAGAGATTCAGTGTGTGATTGGCTGAGGCTGCACAATGCTTCTGGTTCTCAGCACTAAAGAGAGCATGACTCATCAGTACAGGGTAGACACCACATAGTATGTGCCTCTAAGGAGGGTGGGAGCTGCTTTCAGAGAAGGATTTGGACAGAGAAAGATTAAATAGCTGGAGGGTGTAATTTCCTCACTTCATGCATGTAAGTGACAACAACAGAGGGGAAACTGCTCTATATAGCTAATGAAGGATATTTAGACAAATAAATAAGTTGATGAGAGGGAAAGGATGGGCTTTGAGTTTAGTATCCCTTTAAATCAATGAGAGCTTCAGGATGGGTGCGTCATACAGGTGCATTTTACAGTCATGGCCGTTGGCACCCGTGAAATTTTTCAAGAATGAAGTATTTCTCACAGAAAAAGTATGCAGTAACACATGATTGCTATACAAATGTTTATTGGAACTAAACCAAAAAAGGGAGGAAAAAAAGCTAATTGGACATAAAGTCATACCAAACTCCGAAAATGGGCTGGAAAAAATGATTGGCACCCTTTCAAAATTGTGGAAAAATAAGATTCTTTCAAGCATGTGATGCTCCTTTAAACTCACCTGAGGAAAGTAACAGGTGTGGGCAATATTAAAATCACACCTGAAAGCAGATAAAAAAGGAGAGACGTTAACTTAGTCTTTTCGTTGTGTGTCTGTGTGTGCTACACTAATCATGGACAACAGAAAGAGGAGAAGAGAACTGTATAAGGACTTGAGAACTAAAATTAATATGGTGGAGGTTCAATGATGTTTTAGGGTTGTTTTGCTTCCTCTGGCACTGGGTGCCTTGAATGTGTGCAAAGAATCATGTGAATCTGAGGATTACCAACGGATTTTGGGTCTCATTGTACAGCCCAGTGTTAGAAAGCTGGGTTTGCATCTGAGATCTTGGGTCTTCCAGCAGGGCAATAACCCCAAAAATACGACAAAAAGCACCCAGAAATGGACGGCAACAAAGCGCTGGAGAGTTCTGAAGTGGCCAGCAATGAGTCCAGATCTAAATCCCATTGAACCCCTGTGGAGACATCTTAAAATTGCTGTTGAGAAAATGTGCACTTCCAATAAGAGAAACCTGGAGCAGTTTGCAAAGGAGGAGTGGTCCAACATTCCGGCTGAGAGGTGTAAGAAGCTTATTGATGGTTATAAGAAGCGACTAATTTCAGTTATTTTTTCCAAAGGGTGTGCAACCAAATATTAAGTTAAGGATGGCAATAATTTTGTCCAGCTTATTTTGGAGTTTGGTGTGACATTATGTCCAATTAGCTTTTTTTCCTCCCTTTTTAGGTTTAGTTCCAATACACACAAAGGGAATAAACATGTGTATAACAAAACATGTGTTACTTCAATCCTTTTGTGTGAGAAATACTTAATTTTCTTGAAAAATTATGGGGTGCCAACATTTACGGCCATGACTGTATGTGTATGAATGTGGTTTAGGTCTTGTTCACCTAAGTGCCACAGTCATCATTTAATATGGAATAAAAAGTCAATGTCCTGGCACTTACCAAATATCAATGCAATTCTTAGTTTTATTCCATAACACAGGGTACAGGATGCGTTTTGGCTAAGCAGCTGTCCCAAGGGCAGCATTACCAGACAACTGAGGAAGGCGTGCTTAGCTGAAATGCATTCTATACCCTGTATTATGGAATAAACACTAAGAATTGATATTTGATAAGTGCAGAGACTTTTGCTTTGTTAATCTGAAATTGACCCTACCATGACTTCTCTGCCACATTTGGGTGTTTATAATGAAGATATAATAACTATATTGGCTTTGTTTTGGCAAATCTTGATGGACCCGAATGTGAACATGTTATATAGTATATAGAATGGTTCTACAATTAAGTAATTTTCAAAATATGCTAAATTAAAAATAGAGATCCTGGATTACAGCCTATATTATATTCCAGGACTTTATTTAGAATTTTGCTGGCTTCAGAGCTGAAATCCTCCAATATTAATTGGAGCTTGAAGGCTCATAGTCACTAAGCTTGCTAAGCTGACTTGAATTGTGGGAGGCATTATCTTTACACCAGGCAATGTAAAATAATCTAATGAAAAAAAAAGTATCACTGTCTTATAGGTACTAGAGCAGAGTGAAGCTACAGTAAGATCTGACCCCAAATCCAACTAACTGGCTGCCGAAACACTTTCCAAATGTTTTGATGCCTGGAACAAATTTGGAATGAGACTCTGGACTGGCTCATTAGAGACTTCTTTGAGGGAATGAAACACTTTGAAAGCAGAATGACTTTTACAAGATTATGTGAATCGTCAGCTGATTCATTAGAGTTAGGTTCGGAGAAACTTACTTATATGGACTTTGATATTGGAGGTATGTCTGATCCCCTCCTGTTTCATTAAATAACCAGCAAAATTTTGAAGGCACCTCCGTGCTATAATACATACTGTAACTTAAATACTGAATTATTTACCTGTAACTTTAGATTTTTTTTATATATAACCCTGGACAACCATAAGCAGCATCATAAGGTGAACATACTCTTAACCAAACATGAAATGTAAAATGGCTCTGCGCAATATATGGTTAATGCTGCCAGCTGAATTAGTTGTATTAATTTAAGAATTTACCAAGTTTGGTCAAAGTTGTGCCCTGAGCAACTGCGTATGATACACTGTATAGCATAAACAATTGAATAAATATATGTTCTTTGGAGACACATAAGCTTTGTCATTGTCTAATATGATGATAGATAGACAGCTATAAAGTGTAAAAACGATAATCATCTGACAAATATACTTTCAGGATGATGAGACACAATCCTGTAACAGGCTACCACTTCTCACCAGACCTTTACCAAAAAGACCGATGTGATTGACAAATTCACAGATGGGCTTTATGGGCACAGCCGAAAGTCAGCAGGCAATAACAACAAGAGAACTGTAATTATTATCGCTATTATAATTATTATAGTATTGAAATGAGTAATTTTTCTACTGGGCTCGTTGAACAAAAAAGAAATTAAAATCAAAACTAAATGATGTAATAAAACGCAATACATATTAAGCAATACAGTAGAACAACAGCTGTAACTGTGTAAATAGGCTTCAGTGGAGCATAACTGGTGCACTTGTTTATCGGCTCCAGTCCTGAAGTGCCATCAGCTTTCACTTACAGTTGAACTCTGCCAGTCAAAAAACCAATGACCAACTATCAATACTATCATAGACCTAATGACATATTGTGACTTGACTAGTATTGTGATTATTTTGCACTATTGGGATGATGGATAACAACAGATTAAGCTTTTAAGATGCTTATGTGGTTGCCACTAGGGGAGAGGAGGAGGGTATGTTGAGAGCAGTAGTCCTCCTTGTACATGTCAATGGCAGAGGGGCCTACGAATCCAATGTTCCTCCGTGACCACAACTCTTTTGTCAGTGAAGCTGAACTTGTTACTGAACTTCTTGTGCAATTCCAATGTAATACAGATGCTTGAATTCAGCAGCATATTTGGTCACTGTCACTTGAATTTAGCAATTTGTATGTGCTTCCTTAGCATGTGTCCGTGTAATGATTGCAGATGTGTGTGCAGATATATGTTTTTTGTTTCTTAATTTGTCAGTCCAAAATTTCTGAAACTGGTGGATAAGAAACATCATGGGTTGTTAACTGTGGTGCAAGGTGCAAAATGTGGACTTCAATTTACTCACTCTGTAGTCACATCTGTGACAGAACACTTGGGAAGGGGAAGTCTTCCTCAAGTGACAGATTTGTCGGTTTGGGCAACAAAAAATCTGTGTAATTCAGAGAGGCACTTAGTCAACGTTTCCTCTCTTGCATAGATAAAATTCTCCCTCTCAGGTTATGTAAACTTAAAGGATCATATGCTCACTGCAAGGACAGGAAAAAGGAGCAGAAAAAGTGACTTGATTATAGTCCTAGATTGATGCGATGTAGCTTAGGTGTAGAGCTTAAAGGGGTACTCCGCCCCTAGACATCTTATCCCCTATCCAAAGGTAAGCGGATAAGATGTCTGATCATGGGGGTCCCACCGCTGGGGCCCCCTGTGATCTCCCTGCTGCACCCGGCGCTCGTTTAGAGCATTGGGTGCAGCGCCGGAGGCTCGTGACATCATGGCCATTCCCCACTTGTAATGTCACGGTCACGCCACTCAATGCAAGTCTATGGGAAGGGGCATGATGGCCGAGATTGCGGGGGTCCCCAGTGGCGGAACCCCCACAATCAGACATCATATCCCCTATACAAAGGATAAGGGGATAACATGTCTAGGGGTGGAGTACCCCTTTAAACTCACACACACATGTATTTCTGGCAATAACCAGACAAAAACAGGTTTAGGCTCTCCCATTTCCCTGAGAGAGGAAGGTTGGACTAGGACCTTCTTCTGCAATGATTGGTTAGAAGTAGCATGTGACTAAAACACAATTCAACTGTACAATATATGCATATGTGTTAACCCTTGACACTATGCAAGACCTAAGTGTATGCAGTAAGTTACGTGTAATGTACAAGAATACACTTGCAAAACTCTCCAGTCGCTCATACGCATTTTATGTATAAAGCAAACCTCTAGACTCTCAGCCACCCAACAACTTTCTTAGCATGGCAGCTGGAAGAGTTGCACTGGCACACTACATTTACATGTACAAATATGTATAAACTATAGGCTCGTACTTATTACATACATTCTTCTTACTGAGCATCCATATAATTTATTGTTTGCATTCCGGTTGGACCTGAATACGCCTGTGTGCCCACCACTGTATTTTCTAGACATATGACAAAGGGATGTCTATGATGGTATTTTGTGATGCAAGTTATGATATATAACAGGGTTCATTCATTTTCAGGATATACATGCTTCATTCTGAATGCATTAAAGGATATTCTAAAGGCTATAGCTTCAATTATATGGAACCTTTAGAACTTGGTTCATCTGGCAGACTGATATACAGTATCAAGTACTAATGGGCTAAAGAATCCCTCTTGCTATTTGAGTTAGATGAATATTTTTTACATATCTTTGTTCTTCAGTGCTTCATTACTTCCAAGAATTGCAGTACATTGATTATGTATGACTGCATGATGATATGTTTTGCTTCACAAGTTGCTCGGTAACCATACATTAAGCTGTTATCTCCAAGTTAGGAATACTTACCTTCTGCTATGATGTTATGATGAAACCGTAAGGCTTTCTGCTAAAGAAATATTTCTCCATAAGAAAATGATTGCCCACTATATGTATATATAGCATAGAAGAGACACGGTTACCCGCACTCACCGCTAGGCTTCAGTCAGCCGACTCTGCTTCAACTGCTCACACGTTCATTACCTGTTCCAGACACAATGCAGGGTGCTCAGAGGCGACTGCCGGCGGTTTCGCACTGTGTGCACTTCTTTCGGCCTCGTACAAGGCCGGAAGAAGCGCACACAGTGCCAAACTGCCTTCAGTCGCCTTTTGGCTCCCTGCATCGTGTCCGGAAATGGTGACGTCCGTGTGACCAGTTGAAGCGGCGGCGGCTGCTAGCGGTGAGTGCAGGTAACTGTGTCTCTTCTATGCTAAATGTATTTAATGACTTTCTGGTTCCCAGCACCGCTGGACTCGCACATTTAGGACTTCGGTCTCCTGCTGTGATAGAGGTACCGCAGCCGTGATCCTGATTACTTTGTAGCAATAGTGCCACTATACCTTTGAAGTATTATCACTATAGGCATATATCAACAAAATATGTAATCACACCACCATATAGTGTATGAAAAGTTCATACATTTTGCACAGGCAGTACATTATACAATAGAGAAGCCACTGCTAAAAACCTTATGGATTTAAAGTTGTATTTCTGATAGTTCTAGCCATTTAATGACACAAAAAAAAGGTAGACAGCGATGCTTGTTACAGGGTCCCCAATTGTTTACAAATGCCAGCACAAGTAAATGTCTTGCGAAGAACAAAGGCAGCCTTCAAATGTCAACTCATATTAAAGCAACCAATTAAAGTGTACCTGTCATGTAGTCCTTTGTTCCTCTTTGTGTATGGATGGCTTGTACTTTTGGTACTTGTCAAGACTAGTGTTCTGTACTCGGGTTTTGTGACTGACTATAGTAGATAAAGCTATTCGGAATTTTACAACTGTTAGAACAGTAGAACAGCTTGAGAGTTAATCCATGTAATATTAATGTAATCAGTAAAGCCCAGATAAATGCATCTTTATGTGTTCTCCAGAGTTTAACAATTTAGAGTTACTAACTATACTAAACACATGTCTCTGCCTGGACCATTTCCAGGCACTTAGCGGAAGGAAATTTGATGTCACAGCACTGGTTTAATGTCATCGTCATTGTCTGCTTTGTTTGTAGTAGTGTTGTGAATAAGAAACCTGGGCTACTACAGACTGGAACCGTATCGTCTTCAGCTACAAAATCCAGGTTCTGTATGGGATCCATGGGATCCCACGACGGCTGGGTTTGAGTATAGAGGCCTTGTACTAAGTGCTTCAATCCGGCCTTGTTGTGGAGTGACACACTGCCCCAGCTGCTGGTGTAGTGATCTGTGAAGCCAAACACCAAAGTTAGACCAATAAATGGAGGGCAATTTTAGTCTAAAATAAAATAAACTACCAGAGGCAGTCACTGAGAGGCCATATTTCCCATTCATTTAATAAAATCCTACAAGATTTGTTAATAATGTGTGAATACAAATAAGGAAAATACACATATTTAAAAGCCAGTGGTTTCCCTCTGTAACTAATTCAATGAGACTTGCAAAATTACCTGCTGGCTAAATGCTGCACACTATACATAGAGAAGATCACTCATTTATAAACTAGATCATAGCCCCCCTCATTGATTTAGTTACAGAGGAAGGACACTGGCTTTTACTTAGCATTTACCTATCATTAATAAAGCTTGTGAAATTGAAATAAATGAATAGGAAAGATGGGCTCTCATTGACTGCCTATGGTAGTTTATTTTATGGTGATCTGTAAAGCCATCATATATTATAGTCATCAAAGTATTAGATAAAGTTAATGGCTTTAACTCTTCCAAAAATCCAATAAAAGAACATTGTGCAGGATGCTGAAGGTAGAGAAATGCCCAGGTAAAAAGTCAGAGTTACAGCTGTTTCACACTTAGTGTGCTTTATCAGTCTTATGAAGCGCACTTATCGTGAAACAGTCGAGCATTTATGGAGAGCGATGTTCAGCAGAAACATCTTACAGAATCAAGGATGCAGAGAAGCCAGTTGTGATGGCTCCCTGCCACTGTAGGTATCACGTCCCTCACCTGGGATACAGCACCCTGGACAACGTAACTGTCTCAAGGACAGGCATAAGGACTTATCAGCCTGCATCCAGTTTGCATTGGTTGTACCTGTTGGATTACCATGGTCCTTTATTACCCCCAATTCCCTAACAATATTTGATCGTCCAATGCCATGTCTGGATCTTGCATGCAGGCTAGTTGGGAAAATGGAGTTGTTTATGATATTAATCAGACTTTGTGTTACTGTTACCATAGACACAATACAATCTTGTGTCCCTGATTTAAAATCCTTTTGCTGTGTGTGGTGGATTATTGCATACTCCTCTGAGGATGTCTTGTAATGTGACAGAAACCTGTCAGGTGCAACTCACGATACTAGTACTCACATGCAATTGGTTGAGATATCATGTATTCGTGTATATGTCTGATGTGTATTGGTACTCTTAACTTAAACGTTGGTAGTGGGTCCACACCTTATGACTGTGGTGAGATTTTAAGTGGAATTAATAAAAGTAATATACAGGACCTGTATGCCTCCATGCCCAACTGTATCTCATCTTGTATCCAGTATCTAGCCTTTTTGCTGTGATATTGTCCAATGCATTATTCATTTTCACCCCCCCCCCCCATCCAATGTATCTCTTATATTAAAATGATCCCTTTGTTTGACATGGGAAATAGGTTTGCATTACCCCCTCAATTACCAAAGTGTTTTGGTCCTAAGTGACCAGTCATAAATGTTGCAGTTTTACTGTGGTGTCCCGGTACAGCACCTAGTCCTGTGCCATCCTTAAGTCCCCTCAGCAAGAGTCCCTTAAGTCCATAGGGCTCTACTGCAGGGTTTCTTCCCCTTGCTCCCCTTCTAATTGTCCTATTTAAGTGCATTGTATATATTGTATATGCATTGTCAATATGTATAAAGTTTGTACAAATGTATAAAAGTGTTAGTCATGTGAACCACTGTCATGTGACATTACCAGAGTTCCTTGGGAACAGAACCTGCCGGCTTAGCAACCAATGGGCTTTAGTCCAGCCCCCTAGTATATAAGGGGCTGTAGTCTCTCAGCTAGGTATCTTGTCCCTGCACTCTCTTAGTTCCTGCTTCTCATCCTGTACACTAAAGCAGCATAAATTCCTGGACAATTGCATCTAGCCTAAGGCTAGACAGCGGCCACTTCTAAAACGTGAGTTACAATTTTCTCTACAAATCCAGTGACTACTGCTAAGCTAAGGAATATATTAGTAGCACAGTGGCCTGCCTAAATATCTCAATAACTACAAGTCCAAGCAAGCCTGCGAGGTATCCTGTGTCCCGGTTGCCTCTGAAGCAACTGCATAATTATAAAGACTGTTCCCTAAGCATTTCAAGTAAAACTTCCAGTTTATTCAGAATCCTTGCTGTGGACATTCCTTTATTACAATACCGTTTTTGGGTTGGTTGACGGCGGTACCATACCGGAATAACCACATCCTGGTGTCACAAAAACTAAGGGGTTAACAACCTCTTGCCCCCAGGGTTAATACCAACAGACACTGCTACATACTACAACACCCCAGTCACTATATTACCATTTACAAAAATTCCCAAGGTGAGATGTGGGGAAAATGGCAAATTTGTACAATTTTCAAAAACCATGTGGCACTTTTTTGCTTGTAAAGAAAGAAGTGCAATACTGTTTTGAGCTCCCATTGAAATTAATGGAAAGAAGAAGTTGATCAGCGGATCATCGAATGGCGGAACATCAGAAGGAGTTTTGATTGGAGCGCTATGCCGTGTTACCATTCAATGATCCGCTGATCAACTTCTTCTTTCCTTTTACACTGGAACTCGCTGCTGAGGATCCAAAGGAACCAGGATGCTGCGACCCTGACTTTCTACATGCCACATTAGGTGTTATGCTCTCAGCATAACACCATAAGGTACGGGTCCATTCATTTGGGCTTCATTCATTCATATCTGATTCTCTTTTGTACCCCTTTTCCCTGCACGAGGTGCACACCGGTCTTTTTTTCCTTTCTTTCCCATTGAAATTAATGGCAGCACTGGAAAATTATTTAAAAATAGTACTAGAATATGCTTGTCAGATTGAGCACTGATTTTGATGTGGATTTTTTTGGCCCTGTGATCATCCCTAAATGGGTGCATCCATAAGAACCCCAGTTACAGAGTAAAATAGCCCTCTCTTGTGACATTGGTCACGGAACACCTGATATCCCATGCTGTGAGGCACCTAGCTATCATATGATTATCAGGTTAAATACAAGAAGATGAGACATAGGATTTGTGACTATCACTCTTACCGTGGGTGATACAAAGCCATTGTGAGCTATGGATTATGCAGGTTTATTCATCTACAATATGCTCTAGTTTTATATTATGTAACTTGAGGTAGTAAGTCTCATCATTGTATTTAGGCCAGTACAAATCATTTTCATTTTCTCCTAATTTAAATTCCTAAGAAACCTAACATGTCTAGACTTTCTTCTTTAAAACGTAACCTTAACATTTCTTATCTTAATCACTTAGAGCAGCTTAATATTCATAATATTTTTTTTTCTTCAACAATTTCCAAGGTTCCATTTCAGTAAATTACAAATATATCATAGACACCACCACTTTGAATACATTAACCCCTTGATGGAAAAGCCGCTTGTCCCTTTTGCGGTCAAATTTTTTTCATCCTCTGAGCCAAAATCTATTTAAATTTTCCATCTATAGACCCATATGAGAGCTTGTCGGACCAATTTTATTTTGTATTTGGGGGTTTCGTTTTCTCGCAATGCCCTTTACAGTAAAAATAACACATTAGCTTAATTCTATAGGCCAATACAAATACAACAATAACCAAGTTGTGTAGGTTTTGTTTTATTTTACTAGATTGAAAAAAAATTACTTTTTTAAGAAAATAAAGATGCAAAAAATGCTTTATTCAACCCCCTAGAGTGTTTTTATTTTTCTGTATGCAGGGCTGTAAGAGCGTCCTTTTTTCATGCCATGAACTGTCGTTTTGATAAATTTTTATGAAATATGAAGAGACCACAAATCTACAGTTCTGGGGGTTTGGTATTTTTTAACATTTGCACATTCACTGCGTGGCTTCATTGGCATTATATTTTAATAGTTCAGCCATGTCTGAATGTATATATAGTTATGATTTTTTTGTTTAGATTTTTTTCAATTGAAAAATGGAAAAAGTGGAGTGATTAGAATTTTTCTAGGGTGTGGGCCTATTTATATTTTTAATTTTTTTATTTCCACTTTGCAAGTATCCATAGGGACATCCACAGTATAGCTATCATTCAATTGCTTATACTGTACAATTATATCCATGACATTGGCACTCTGCAATCACATAATAAAGGGGTTATCCAGGAATCAAAAAACAGAGGTTATTTCTTTCAAAGACCACTCCCTGTCTATCTCTAGGTTGGGTGTGGTTCTGCAGCTCAGTTCCATTGAAGTGAATGGAGTCAAGTTGTAATACCACACCCAACCTTAAGACAGACAGGGCGCAGTCAATGAAATATATAAAGTCTGTTTTTTTATTCCTGGATAACCCTTTTAATCAGTAATACTGGCACTCTGCCAAACATTTTTAGAAGTACAGTAGTTGTGCAATGAATTTTATTTTTGTATGTGATCGGGAGAAGCCATTTCTTACTCATTCTATCCCACCAGCCATCCTGTCATCTTCTAGATCTTTTCATCGTAATAATGATTCTTATAATCCACATACAAATGCTTTCAATCATTTCCAACATTAAGAATCCCTGTGTATTCCTTGTATTCATACACTGCAAGTATACAGCTCTGCAGATATGACTACAGAAGGAGCCAAAGCACCCTATAGACATATATATCTCATAAAATATGGAGCAGAACCTAAAAGTAGTGTTATTTTTAAACCATGCTATTTTTATTCTATTGCTGAAATTACAGATGTTTCTATGGTTACCAAGAGTCGGTGTATCACCAGCATCACAACTATTGGTCAGAAACCACAGTACTGTTCAGTGTTTTCCTGCAGGAGACATTGACCTGGAATCTCTGTCGCTGTGATGCTGTCAGAAAAACACAGTGTTATGGCTCAAAGGTCTAGTAAAAAAAATAGCATCTACAGATTATCATTCACTTGACAATATGACGCGTTTCATCTTGATGCTCATAGGTTTCCAAGCTGACAGGCTGCTCAATGCAATTTTATATTCTGGAAAATAAATGAAGTCAGATAAAAGTAGAGAAAACATCTTGTATTAAAAGTTAATGATAGCTCATGGACGTATAATTCAAGACCTGTTACATTTCTGAAAATGTATCTGATACATAAATACACTGATAAATAAACACTAATAAACTGTATGAGAAAAGAAAGCCACACAGAACGAGTATAAAATGTGTTCTCCCTATAAGCTGTTTTATAAAAAGTCTGATCTTAAAATAGGAACTGTTATGCTAAAAGTGCATTTGCAATCATATCCATTACTGCTATTTTTTTCTTTAATTTATAGAATAGGTAAACAAGTGCTGTTTCGGTCTGTATTTTAAGCTATAGACCAAAGTACATGTTACAGGCGTGCCTTGCCCGACTCCAGCAGTGCCTTTGTCTTTTGTTTGACACACTTCACAGCTTCTCCCGTCTGACAATGGCTGGAGGGACATTCTTCATGATAGACATGGCCGGCCAGGAGGTGGGAGTGATTGACCAATTAGGTGGGGTACAGGAAATTCCATCTGGCAATCACTGATGCCCCGTCCGTGATAGTGGCATTTTGCCCTTTCACAAGCATTTTCCAGTGCTATGTATCTTGTGTATTTCTGACCTCCTGTGACCTGACCCTTTGTCTGCACCTTGACCATTCTTATATTTTGCTGATTTTGTACTACACCGCTGTATAGGTTTGACCCATACCTGGTCCTGACTTTGTTTCAGGAATCTGTACCTTGTTACCTGTTTGTTACCTGAGTGACTATTCTGACTAACTTGACACCTCTGCTTGTAGTCCAGCATAGGGATCATTGTCCATATGGTGGCCACTGACTGTGTGAGTACAACAGTAGGGAAGGATAACTACCTTTCCCTGGTTTCTGACTCTATTATATTGGCAAATGTTTCATAGCCTTTTAAAGGGAGTTTCCACATGGTAACTTATCCATACAAAAACCCTGAATCACCCCGACTAACCTCAGTGTTTCAGTGTTTCTTCTACCTATAACAAAGTTAGTTAAAAATGGGATACAGTGCAAGCACCTTTCATCAAATTACATAGATTGTAAGGTCATTACTGACCACAGCATTTAAGGGGTTAAACTGACAATATTTGACTCATGTATGACCCCCTACAGTTGCAGACCCTGCTGCACAATCATAATAGAGCAACTTGGACTGTGACAATTGAGCTCCCTCCCATCAGCAAATCCCTTACATGCCATGGCCGGTATTAACTGTGGCATTTAATGGGTAGCTCCCACCAAGTACTATATAATCTAATATGTCCCTACCTAGTAGTAATCTAGCCCTAACCCCCTACCTGGCTTCAACAATTTTTTTAATCGCTTTAATAGAGCAGATTTAGTGCTTCTAAATCTGCTCTATAAAGCAGGGCAGGAAGCAGCGCTTCCCAACGGGCGCAACATCACTGACGCCTTGCTGGGCGCTTGCTTCCTCCCTCAGATCGTCTATGCAGCGCTCCTGTGCATAGATGATCTGCCAATAGCACTGCAGGCAGCTCCGGGGTCTCCTCCTCCCTGTTTAGCTGTGCATGTGCTACCCAGGGAGGAGTAGAGGAGCATCGCCGGCCTGCCGTGCACGATATTACAGCCGAGACCCGGGACCGGTATTATAAGACCTCAGATCAGACTTACCCATCCGGAGGATCAGCGCAGCAATGAGAGCGCGCGCTGCCTCCGGACAGGGTAACAGGGGTGGGCGGGGCCGCGCGCGAGGCCAGTGGAGCTGGCCAATGCGCGCAGCCCCAGGTATCAGCGTGCTCGCTCTCGCCTGTTTGATTGACAGGCGGGACCGAGCACCACAGTGACTGAATTTCGACTTGTTGCCAGGCTTAAATGGGTCGAAATTCTGTAGTGACGTCACTGCCGAATGCATTCGGCCACTAGGAGGGCGACCCCTAGTGGCCGAATTTAAAAGTGATTTTAAACTGGTTTAAAATCACTTTTTTTTTTTATTAAAGTATATTAGAGATATGTTGTAGTACTTAAATACTACAACATATGCATTTTTTTATTTCATGACATTGCCCATTTAAGGTGTTAAACTGCAGGGGTTGGTCTCATCACAGACCACAGCAGTTTCAGTAGGGTCCCTGTTGCCTAACTGCATGTGCACAGTGACAATATGAGCCCATGATTCTAAAAGATGCAGTTCAGCAATGGTCATCGAGGCAAGAGGAAAACAGTGGCTAAGAGGAACAATAAGGGAAAAGTAATGCAAAAGATATATAAATAGACAGACAGATAGAGAAAGATAGACAGACAGACAGACATATAGAGAAAGATAGACAGACAGACAGACAGACAGATAGAAGCCTACCATACTTACATATATCATACGTACAAGCAAACCAGTACCAAAAGATAGATAGATAGATATGAGATAGATAGATAGATAGATAGATAGATAGATATGAGATAGATAGATATATAATAGATAGATAGATATGAGATAGATAGATAGATAGATATGAGATAGATAGATATATAATAGATAGATAGATATGAGATAGA
Organism: Hyla sarda; assembly: GCF_029499605.1. NCBI lineage: Eukaryota > Metazoa > Chordata > Amphibia > Anura > Hylidae > Hyla > Hyla sarda. The sequence continues at coordinate 421,692,664 of NC_079189.1, forward strand.
TAGATATATAATAGATAGATAGATATGAGATAGATAGATAGATAGATAGATATGAGATAGATAGATAGATGGATGGATTAACGGGCAGATGGATAAATAGATAGACAGACATATAGATAGAAAGACAGACAGATAGATAGATAGCAATTGGAAAATGAACAGCACGCCCAAACTTGGTAAAAAATGCTGGTGGTGCACGCAGATATTGGAGCCTTGGTCAAGAGCTCACCATTGATACAATCAAAAAAAAGAGGAATCCGCAGCACACAACATAAAGTGAAAAAATCTTGGTGGTTTATTCCATATAAAAAAGTTTTTTCACAGCAAGCGACGTTTTGACTAGGCTCCCCCAGTCTATGTATACTCATTTATTGCTGTAGCAATAATCGGTAATTTTAAGACTCCACTCAAGCCATCTACAGTCCCCGCCTGAACACCATTTCAAGCTTTGGATAGTTCTCCAACAGAAACTCGAGAATTTCATAAGAGATTTAAAAAAAAAGAAAAAGCGATGTTATCTAAGGTCAATTTCACAACTTTATTAAAGGTGAAGCTTTCATCAGCTCATGAATATATATAGTATTGTCTCTAGTATAGTGTATTAGCTACGGTACAGGAAATAAGGGAAGTACATAATATGCATGGGATTTCTAAAAGAAAGTGAAAAACTTTATGGAGTATGCCTAAAATAGAACATTTGACATTCTTTTCCGGGATGCATTCCTCAGTCCAGTTTAGCGGCACCACTATCATACTTTTACATGAAGTTACTATGGCAAGTTCCTCGGATTTTTCTGTCATTTTGATGGAAAGAACAAAACAGTTTGGCAGTATGTTTCAGCAGCTCTACGGCTGTGACAGAAATCTCATGAAAGTAGCCGACTGTATAATTAGAAACCACCTCAACCACCAGCCTGCAAAACAGTCACATGTCTCCATACACCGCGGCTACATTCATTCAAACTACGGTTTTCACAAATCCTGACATTTAATCCATGTACACATTCTCTCTCTTAGGTCAGTCAGGGTCACTACTGGATATCAAGAATGGGAAATGCCATCATAATGCAAAAGAAACTGATGGATTTCAGCCTTTCTTACTTTCACCACATTTCCAGTGGTTCAGAAGTTTACATACACATGGAGGAAGACATGTGCAATTGCCCATAGCAACCAACCAGATTGCTTATTTCATGTTCAAAATGGCCTCTGAAATATGAAAGAATGAATCTGGTTGGTTGCTATGGACAACTGCACCGCTCTTCCCCTTCACATGCTTTGATAAATCTTCCCCATGGTTAGTATTTAGTTGCATTGCTTTAAATTGCCTAAATTTGGTTAGATGTTCTGGGTAGCTTTTTATAAACTTATCTTGCTAAAATTCTGGTCCATTCCTATGACAGAACTGGTATAGTCAAGTTTGTAGGCCTCTTAGCTCCCATATTTTACCAGTTCTGCTTTTTATGTTATTGCAATCAGGGTGTTTTTGATGACCACTCCATTACCTTTTCTTGTTGCCCTCATGTCTTTAAATTGCCACAACTTTGAAAGTAGTTATTGTCCATTTGAAAGTCTTGTTTGCTTAAAGGTGTACTCCGGTGAAAAACATTTTTTTTAAATCAACTGGTGCCAGAAAATTAAACAGATTTGTAAATTACTTCTATTTAACAATCGTAATCCTTCCAGTACTTATCAGCTGCTGTAAACTCCACAGGAAGTTCTTTTCTTTTTATATATGTTTTTTCAGTCTGACCACAGCTCTCTGCTGACACCTCTGTCCATGTCAGGAACTGTCCAGAGTAAAAGCAAATCCCCATATCTGCTCTAGACAGTTCCTGACATGGACAGAGGTGTCAGCAGAGAGCACTGTGATCAGACAGAAAATAACTATACAACTTCCTTTGGAGCATACAGCAGCTGATATGTACTGGAAGGATTAAGATTTTTGAATAGAAGTAATTTACAAATCTGTTTTACCTGGCACCAGTTGATTTGACAAATGTTGTTTTCCACAGGAGTACCACTTTAACGTCATAATGCCAACTATTTTGTGATGTGCACTAGTCCCTTCTGCAGTGATACAGCCACATGCCATAATGCTGCCAACCTCGTACTTCACAAATTTTTCAGAAGTTTAGTTTTTTCAGTTTGCCAAACTCTGTCAAAAAGTTCTGTTTCTGGCTAAACTTGTTCTTTTAAAACCTGTATTTCACCAATCACCCTAAAAGCCTTGTATGGCCCTGTTAGGTTATTTAGGAGTGTATCTATGTACTACCGAGCTGTTCTTAAGGCAATGTTCCATCAACATATATGGCTATGTCAATCAACAGATGGTACCGGGTGATAACTAAAAGGTTGAATAAAACCAAACTGCACTAGTGGATTTTTTTACACTTTTAAAATTAATATCCCAAAATTGTCCCTTTTTGAAAGCAGATGCCTGACAGTGTTTACATGTACAGAGAGGTACCGAAAAAGCAATGGCTTTTTCCAAGTGGCCTAAGGGCTTTACTATAATTAATATGTATGTGGTCATACTCTTATCTGTATTATTGGCTGCTTAGTGTCCCTTGCAGAGATCTTCATCCAACACCTGCTATCTCTAAAATGGCTGCTGATGCTGTGTGCATAGGCTTATATAGTGGCTTTGACATCACCCTTATACTACCTTCTGATTGGCTGGGAGAGCTGTTTGGAAAACACAATGGGATTCCCTGAGGTCATGTGATCCTTTCTTATTCTCCTTTCTGCATGTGGCTGATGTTATTTTAGCAGGTTCTACCAAACCACCTGAAGTTGAAGTTCTAGCTGAACTTAACTTTTAGCAAAGTTCTGACTGATAAACAGTAAAGTTTTTGTTCCATCAGACAAGAGGACATTCCTCCAAAAAGCATGATCTTTGTCCCCCATGTGCAATTGCAAACTGTAAGAGCCTTTTCATGTCATATTTGACTATCCTAGTCTGTTTGATTGATTGGTGTTTGTTTGCTTGATTGATTGAGTGGTCAATTAAAGTTTACCATCACATGTTCTTTTATGCAATGCAAATCAATGACAAGAGGATGTTATAGGATATGCATATTTGTTGCACAATTCTGTTTGACATCTGTTTGTGTTATTTGAACTTGCAGTTGACTTTAAAGGGGAACTTTTTGAAAAATAAACAAATAAATAAGAAAGAAAGAAAGAAAATTTCAACAAGATGTAAAAACTTGTTGTTAACATAGTCTATGTCTAGGTTTACATCTGTTTTGGAGATTCTGTCATTAGCCTCAGTCTCAGATTCTGCCGAAAATGACAGACAAAAATAGAACAGCAAGATGTGCCATTTTGTCCAATAAAATCAACGGCTCAATGACAGAAACAAGATGGAACTTATTAAAGTGAATTTCTGTACCTGTTTTCTCCAGCATTGTCACAAGGGTGTTTGCATTCTTGGTATTGTATTCATATTTTTTACACCAAGGTAGGTTCATCTCTAGGATAAAGAATATGTCTCATGGCTGCTTGGTTCCAAATTTTACATTAAGTATATTATCGCTTGAATTGATGATTGTGGGACCTTCAGGCTTTTGGAAATTCTTCCAAGGTTGTAGACTTGTGGAGGTCTACAATTCTTTGTATGGTGTTTTTAAAATTTCAGGAAAATTGCAAGAAATCTGCTAAGTAATTTAAAAGCACAGTTAATATGAAGTCTGTAAACTCCTGACTCACTGGAGTTTTGATATAGTGAATTTTTTAGTAAATTAAATGATTTGTTTAAAATCCTATGTTTAAAGGGTTACTCCGCTACCCAGCGTCCGGAACATTGAATTCCGAACGCTGTGTGCAGGCTTCCGTGTTCACGCCCGCCCCCTCGTGACATCACAGCCTGCCCCCTCAATGAAAGTCTATGGGAAGGGGGCGTGACGGTCCCATAGACTTGCATTTAGGGGGCGGGATGTGACATCACATGACGGGGCGTGCCATCACGAGGGGGTGGGCGTGATCACGGAAGCTCGCACACAGCGTTCGGAACTCAATGTTCCGGACGCTGGGTAGCGGAGTAACCCTTTAAGCTTTAATGACCTATGACATGTATACACATCATGGTACCATTAAGCAGATATCTAATAACAATGTGTAATTTGCCCAAAGGCGAAGAAAGGGTGCCATGAAAATATAACAACACATATGCCCATTGGGCACTAAAACCCTAACCGCCCCCCGCCCCCCCCCCCCCCCCCCCGCCAACTGAAACATAACTTTTATTCATGTTATTTTACCAATAAAAGTAAATATATGTGTCAAGATTAAAATGGCAGCTCCAGTAGGTAACTACCCATCAATATCATTAAGAGAAATACACATAGGGGGACATGTATCAAAGATTTTAACCCTGTTTTGTGTTTACATTTTTGTGCAAAATTTTACGCAAGCTGTTTTTTTGCATCTTTTTTTGCGCACAATCTGGTAGATCATTTCCTCCAGATGTGTATGTTTCGGTGTACCTTGGAGTGACATATTTAGTACACAAAATTTACTAACTGCGTACATATCATTTACCCACAGAAATATTTTTTACGCAAATATAAGCCATCTTGGACTGCATGTAGCAAGGTGCTCTAAATCATCGATTCCATTTTTGAAAGAGTGGCGGTATGAGGAGATTGCTATATTTGCCCGCAATTTATGAAACTCATTGCGCTTGATTGATAAATTTAGCGCTTCTGCGCATAATTTAGAATTCGGCAAAAGGGGTAATCTACTTCTACCATACACAAATAACGATACATGTCCCCCATAGTGATTATATATATATATATATATATATATATATATATATATATATATATATATATATATATATATATACTGTTTAAACTACCTACTGCATTGTACCCAAATGGTCTACTCCTAGGTATTTGTAATCCAGTGGAAGCACCTCTACACAGTGTATACCTTCAGTCTGATAATGTTCCAGTACTTATCAGCTGCTGTATGCTACAGAGGAAGTTGTATAGTCCTTTTCTGTCTGACCACAGTGCTCTCTGCTGACACCTCTGTCCAAGTAATTTACAAATATGTTTCATTTAAGTAGCATTCCAGCCTTCGGGCATATTATGGTTGTTTTTTAATTCACATGTCATATCTCTCTTTTTTAGCTGCTTTCTGTTAGCTGACACACACGCACACAGACACACGCACACAGACACATACACAGACACACACACAGACACAAACACAGACACACACACAGACACACACACACAGACACACACACAGACACACGCACACAGACACACACACAGACACACGCACACAGACACACACACAACCAGACACACACACACATATATATATCTACATTCCTTCGATTAGTAGTAGCATAAATATATTATAAAAATGTTAATGTTTGCACTATTCAAATTTTGGGGTTTTATGATATTATTCTATTCATTTGCTATTTCGGCACTGAAGTAGAATGAACAAAAGGGTAAAGCAATAATTTAAATTGTCACCTTTATCTCGTTCTTGTTCTACTATTGCACAAAGGACAACGAATCTGCTTAATGCACATGGAAATTAATTACATCTATGACTTATTTTTCTACAAGACAAGGGTGACATTGCTAGACTTTACAAGATGCTCTCTGATAACGGATCTATTCTGTTTGTGCCTTTTCCTCAGGGTCCTATTGAAAGCAGTGTAATGCCACCGCAAGTGCTGGTAATTATGGATATACGTCTAGCGTGTATCAGGGATGAAACAAGACACACTTCACATGAATTATATTACACATTTTTAAGGTTATTTTCAAGGATTAAGTCAGAAGGTAATTTCTTTAGATCATTCATAGAATGATAAGAGTTTCTTTATTACAAAAGCACAAAAGTAATCTAACATTTTGTGACAGTTTTCTAGTATAATATGAGTAGCCCAGGTGAATAATCAAATAGAATAAGTTAAGTTGGTTTTCTCAATATGGTCAAACAAACCTACTGCCACACAACTTGTGGAAATAGCAGATGACCCCCCAGTGTAACCCTTACAATTGACAAGCACCTTCTCGGAGCACACAGAGACCCCTGCCTAACCCCCTTCCTGCCCTCCATTTCCAAATGATTCTCCCCCCAGTTCAAACCAATGTGTCTTGTGACTTATATCTGCAAGTTGCTGGTTTGTTGTAGCGCTTGATTTCTGTTCTCTTGATATATCTACTTGACACGGTTGCATTATTGCCTTGTTCTCAATTATGTGTCTCAAAGTGTAAAACTGTGTTGGATGGGGAATATTAGAGGACAGCCGTTTACAGGTCTCTCCAAAGATGTTCAATTGAGTTCAAGTCAAGGCTCTGGCTGGGCCACTTAAGGACATTTACAAAGTGGTTCTGTAATCCTTTACCTTACATTTAAGTAGCCCCACAGACGTTCAATAGGGTTTATGACTGGAGCAGTGATTCCCAACCGGGGTGCTGAGGGATTTTGCAGTCAACATTATATATATATATATATATATATATATATATATATATATGTCTTAAATTTCCCTCCCCAACGGCGCAGGGGAAGGAAGTTTGTGTGCGCAGTGCGTGCATCCCCAAGTTCCCCCCGGCCCACCCCCCTGCGTGCCCCAGCATCCCCCTGCGGCCCAGTGAGTGCCCTGCCAGAGAGGCAGAGAATGCGGATGCTGCATCGGGCCGGTGTCGTGACTCATGCCCCAGTGTCACCCTCCCCCAGCGGCACAGTGAATGAGTGCCCTGCAGAAGCCCTGAGTCGGTGCCCTGCTAGAGAGGGGAAGAAAAATGGCTTGCTTAAGGTATGTCACCCCTTTGTCACCCCAGTCCACCCCTTTCTGTCACTCCTGTCCACCCCTCTTTTAACCACTTGTCATTGTACTCCTCACCTGGTTGCCGTCAAACACACTCAACACCATCTGAACTAAATAAGTCTATCTAGGACTCATCAGACAACAGGCTTCCTGCTGGGATGACAGCCATGCAGACCAATTTGATGCAGTGTGCGGCGTATGGTTAGTGCACTGACAGTCTAACCCCCCCACACCTTAAACCTCTGCAGCAATGCTTGCAGCACTCACATGTCTACTTCCTGAAAACAACTTCTGGATATGACGCTGAGCACATACACTCAACTTCTTTGGTTAACCATGGTGAGGCCTGTTCTGAGTGGAACCTTTCCTGTGAAACCACTGTATGGTCTTGACCACTGTGCTGCAGCTTTTTTTCAGGGTCTTGGCAAAATAATTATAGTCTAGGCTTTATGTAGAGCAACAATTCTTTTTTTTTCAGATCCTCACAGAGTTATTTGCCATGAGGTGCCATGGTGAACTTCCAGTGACAAATTTTAAAGAGTGTGAGAGCAATAACACCAAATTTAAGACACCTGCTTCCCAACCACAACTGAGACCTTGTAAAACTAATGAGTCACTTGACAACTGGGACGGAAAATGGCTAATGGGGCCCAATTTGTACAATTTTACCTAGGAGTGTACTCACTTTTGTTTACAAGGTTTATGCATTAATGGCTGTTTGTTAAATTATTAAACACATCATTAAACACTGTTATACTGTTACACTGTTATACAGGCTTTGCACTCACAACATTACATTGTAGTGGAGGGTAATTTCTTCAATGTTGTTACATGAAATAATATAATAAAATATTAAAACAATGTGAGGGGTGTACTACATTATGTGACATATTGTAGGGCCATTGTCTTGTTGGAAGGTGAATCCTTGGACCCGTCTGAGGTCCAGAGCACTGTGGATCAGGTTTTCATTCACAGTATCTCTGTACTTTGATAAATTCAGCTTTTCCTCAACCCTGATTAGGCTCCATGTCCCAGCTGCTGAAAAACACAACATGATGCTGCCAATACCATGCTTTACTGTAGGGATGGTATTGGGCAGGGGAAAGCTGTACCTGGTTTCTCCAAACATGATGCTTAGATTTTAGGCCAAAGGTTTAATCTTGGTTTCACCAGACTGGATAATCTTGTATGTCACAGTCTTAGAGACCTTTAGATGTTTTTTTTTTTTTTTTTTGCAAATCCCAGGCAGGATAAATTTCTTTCTGGCCACTCTGCCATAAAACGCTGGTCAGTGATAGTTGACTTCATGGATGTTTCTCCCATCTGCAAACAGGATCTTTGGAGCTCATCAAGAGTGACCATTGGGTTCTAGGTCACTTCTCTTAGCAAGGCCCTTCTCCCCCAATAATCTAGTTTGGTGGGGTGGCCAGCTCTTGGAAAAGTCCTGGGTGTTTCAAACTTCTTTTTTGTACCCTTCTCCAGATCTGTCCCTCCAAACAAGACTGTCTCTGAGCTATACAGGTAGTTTTTACCGCTTGGCTTGATTTTTGCGCTGATATGCACTCTCAGCTGTGAGATCTTATATTGACAGGAATGTGTCTTTTCACATAATAGCAAGTTTTAAGCCCATAGGGCTGTATTTGTGTGAGGGGCGTAAGTGTGAGTATATAACTCCCCCTTCTCCATTCAGGCAGGGCGTATGTGATGTTTGCGGGAAGCAGTGTTTGGCGTTTTCAATTCTCCCACCAATAATTTTCAGAGTTGCCGCTTACGGTGCCGGGCCTTGCTGATCGGGAGCCTTTTGGGGGGGGGGGGGAGTGTGCGGGCGCAACATCCCTGGCAGCTCCGCTGGCTGTCTCATGGTGGGATGCTGTGTTGCCCCTGTAAGGTAATATAGGTCAGGTATATGGCGCGGGCTGTACCTGCCCGCAGCGGTGGAGGGGTTCATGAGAGGCAAGCAGGTGAGTTGTCTTGGTCCTGGGAGTGGTGCGGCCTCGGCATCTCACGTAGCCCCGCCAGCTGCCTCATGGCGGGATGCAGGCTGCCTGCCACCCACACAGCTACAGTCATTCCTGCCTGGGATAGAGGTCACGGCAGCTGCCATTGACTGCACAGCCGCTCGTTAGGCTTGTGTGGTGGGAGGCTCTTTGCTGTCGCCCACTGCTCAAGATGTTTCGAGTATACAGTGTTAGGGTTGTGGGTGTATGTATGTGCATTTGAATGTATGTAATGTGTGTGTATCAGTAGATAGTATTTTACTACGTACACGGTCTTGATGTTTGTTGATGCAGTTTTAGAGATCACGTGGTCATAGTTCACAGAGCTAGCTTATAGAGTGTATGGTCTTAGTTTTAGATATATGCAGTGCATAGTTATAGTTTTGGAGATACAGTGCACACGGTCATACCATTTTATATTTACAGTCTATTTTGTCTTACTATTTCTACAGTGCTTATGAGTTACAGTGTTCTATACAGGTCATTCGGTCATAAATTTATTTATAGTGTATGCAATCATAGTATCTACAGTTGCTTACGGTCTTAGTATTTTTGTACAGTGCTCACCTCAGTCATAGTATCTGTTATTAGTACATAGGGTTACAGTATTTACACACAAAAAAAAGAAAGTACTTACGATTATAGTGTTGCTGTTCAATGCATACAGTCATAGGGTTAAGATTCAGTACATATGGTCATAATATTTTATACGGTGTACAGTCTTAGTGTTCATGCAGTGCATGCGGTTATAATATTATGCAGCACATATGGTCACAGTATGTATGTATGTGTGGGGTTTATGCATGCATGTGTATGTAGATATGCATATATGTATGTATGTGTATATATATATATATATATGCATGTGTGTATACAGCATGTGTGGATGTTTGTGTGTGTCTGCATATATGTGTGTGTGTGTATATATATATATATATATATATATATATATATATATACACACAAGTCATGGCCGTAAATGTTGGCACACCCGAAATTTTTTAAGAAAATGAAGTATTTCTCACAGAAAAGGATTGCAATAAGACATGTTTTGCTATACACATATTTATTCCCTTTGTGTCTACTGAAACTAAACCAAAAAAAGGGAGGAAAAAATGCAAATTGGACATAATGTCACACCAAACTCCAAAAATGGGCTGGACAAAATTATTGGCACCCTTAACTTAATATTTGGTTGCACACCCTTTGAAAAAAATAACTGAAATCAGTCACTTCCTATAACCAACAATAAGCTTCTTACACCTCTCATCCGGAATGTTGGACCACTCTTCCTTTGCAAACTGCTCCAGGTCTCTCTTATTGGAAGGGCGCCTTTTCCCAACAGCAATTTTAAGATCTCTCCACAGGTGTTCAATGGGATTTAGATCTGGACTCATTGCTGGCCACTTCAGATCTCTCCAGCGCTTTGATGTATGTTTGGGGTCATTGTCCTACTGGAAGACCCAAGATCTCGGACATAAACCCAGCTTTCTGACATTGGGCTGTACAGTGCGACCCAAAATCCATTGGTAATCCTCAGATTTCATGATGCCTTGCACACATTCAAGGCACCCAATGCCAGCGGCAGCAAAACAACCCCAAAACATTATTGAACCTCCACCATATTTCACTGTAGGTACTGTGTTCTTTTCTTTGTAGGCCTCATTCCATTTTCGGTAAACAGTAGAATGATGTGCTTTACCAAAAGGCTCTATCTTGGTCTCATCTGTCCACAAGACGTTTTCCCAGAAGGATTTTGGCTTACTTAAGTTCATTTTGGCAAAATGTAGTCTTGCTTTTTTATGTCTCTGTGTCAGCAGTAGGGTCCTCCTGGGTCTCTTGCCATATCATTTCATTTCATTTAAATGTCGATGGATAGTTCACACTGACACTGATGCTCCCTGAGCCTGCAGGACAGCTTGAATATCTTTGGAACTTGTTTGGGGCTGCTTATCCACCGTTGACACCTTTCATCAATTTTTCTTTTCCGTCCATGTCCAGGGAGATTCGCTACAGTGCCATTCCCATTGCCTCCATCCTATGCTGTTCCCTCCCCCACAGAAGTATCTTATGCTGTGGGTTCAGCTCCACTATTCAGTGAGGACGATCTAGAGGACAGTCAGCAGCTACTGCCCAGCCAAGAAGTTGAGGAGACATCCGCTGCTTCCTCCGCTAGGTGGGCAGGTAGTGATGAGGAGAGTGATGTGGGAGGTGGTGTTGTGAGCGTTCAGGCTCCTGAAGCAGACACTGTTGAGGAACCTGAAGAGGACATCAGTGACATGCAGACACAACTCAATGATGATGAAGCCGATCGCACTTGGGAGCCGGGTGCAGAACAGGGGTTCCTGGAGTTGGCGGCAGTAGCAGTCAATCAGTGCAACTCCAGGCTGTGTCATTCAGCCACTATGTGGTCTCCTCATGCTGCCGCAAACTCCAGGCTGTGTCATTCAGACACTATATGTTCTCCTCATTCTGCCGCCACCTCCACACTGTGTCATTCAGCCACTATATGGTCTCCTCATAAGGATGCCACCTCCAGGCTCTGTCATTGTGCCGCTCTGTGACAGTGATTCTAATAGTGATGCCTCTGATCAGCATTTTATACTGAATAACAGTATTATTTCACTAACCCAGCATACACCATATGCGTGTTTCAGCAAGGTTGTTCTACACCCCTATTGATGCTCTCTGTAGGCCATAAATAGCCGTTTTTAATAGCGATTTGCCGCAAATAAATATAGACCGAAACTAATTTGGGGGGAAAATTCGTTGAATCGAATTTTTCAAAAATGTGCTCATCTCTAGCAATTACATTTCGATTAGCATGTTTTATGTGTGTACATACGGTTGGCTTTATGCTGTGCTTACGGTTAGCATGTTTATTCTGTGCACATGGTTAGTGTTTACTTTGTGCTTACAGTTAGCATGCTTTATTAGGTCCATACAATTAGCATGTTGTATTCTGTTCTTTCCGTTAGCATGTTTACTCAGTACATACATTTAGCAAATTTTTCGGTTAGCATGTTTTTTTATTCTGTGCTTACGGTTAGGGTATTTTTTCCTGTCCTTACGGTTAGCATGTTTCATGTGCATACGGTTAGCGTATTTTATTTTGTGCATACAGTTAGCGTGTTTTTAATTTGTGCATACGGTTAGCGTGTTTTATTCTGTTTGAGTGGTTAGCATGCTTTATTTTGTGCATACAGTTAGCATGTTTTTTTTATTTTATGCATATGGTTAACGTGTTTGGTGGTGTGCATACAGTTAGCATGTTTTTTGTTCTGTACCTATGGATTAGCATGTTTATTCTGTGCATGTGGTTAGTATGTTTAGTCTGTGCATACGGTTAGTATGATGGTTTTGCAAAGACCTGTCACATCTACAGTCACGGTGGTTTTGCAAAGACCTGTCATGTCTACAGGCACGATGGTTTTACAAAGACCTGTCACGTCTACAGGCACGATGGTTGCACAAATACCTGTCACGTCTACAGGCACAGTGGTTTTGCAAAGACCTGTCACGTCTACAGGCACTGTGGTTTCACAAAGACCTGTCACATCTACAGGCACTATGGTTTCACAAAGACTTGTCACGTCTACAGGCACCGTGGTTTTGCAAAGACCTGTCACGTCTACAGGCTCGGTGGTTTTGCAAAGATCTGTCAAATCTACAAGCACGATGGTTTTACAAAGACCTGTTACATTTGCAGGTAGGATGGTTACGCAGGGACCTGTCATCTGAAGTGGGTCATCATTCCTGAAACCAGTTGGGTCAGAATGTTGGCAGTTTGAGTATTACTGACTATACAGTCTAAGTCTTCACGTAAGGTACTTTTATGAGCCTTGTTTGATAGACAGGCGATATGGCCCCACAAAGGTCTGTCATGTAGTTAGGTTCTTGCCTGTCATTTACCTGCCAGTGTATTTTTGCCTCTTAATAGCAGGGACTTGGGATAGCACTATGTCATGCCTGACAAGCATCTGTCAGTGTCCCTTTGTAGTGATGTCTCAAGTGAGTATGTTAATATGTATTTACCAGGTAGTATGTCCTTCTTTCCTGTTATCAGTGTCAGGTCATTCTTTCACAAATGGACTTTACTACCACAGCTTCTCAGGTACATGTACCGCCTCAAGTACTCACTAGTTGGCAGATGCTACTCTTTCTGGCACGCAAGGTAGAATTACTTTTTGTGATGCTTGATGCTGGGTGTATTGTTTGTTTTTTATTGGTTATGAATTTGTTATTCATCCTACCATGGTTGATTTTGCCCTCTATAGGCATACCCTCAGACACGGTTCACTGCACACCTCTGACTGCTATGCTCAGTTTAAGGTTTTCATACAGGTATGTATGCAATGTTTCCAGTCACTAGCACATCTGTGGAGCCCTGAGCACAAGTATTAAGCCCATAGGGCTGTATTTGTGTGAGGGGCATAAGTATTTAACCGCCCCCCCCCCCCTCCTCACCTCTAGGTGGGGCTTATAGGGATTAAGTCAGGAGTGTGAGGATATAAATACCCCATCTCCATTCAGGTGGGGCATATGTGATGTTTGCGGAACCCTCACAACCCTCCCTTATTTTTATTATTTTATTATCGGGTATGCCCTCTATCGGACACTGTTCATGGCACACCTCTGACCGCTATGCTAAGTTTAAGGTTTTCATACAGGTATATATGCAACGTTTTCAGTCACTAGCACGTCTGTGGAGCCTTGAGCACAAATGGTATTAATACTTAGGTCCAGGTGAAATTTTAGTTTTTTTCTTTATAACAAATTTGCAAACATTTCTAAAATTCTGTTTTCACATTCTCATTATGGGGTATTAAGTGTAGATTGGTGAGAAAAAAAATAGATTTTTGTTTATTTTAGCACAAGGTCTTAACATAGCAAAATGTAAAAATAAAAAATAAAAAAAATAATAAAAAAGGGAAAGGGTCTCAAAACTTTAAATTGATAGTGGATTAAAGATTTATAAAAATGTTTACAATGTACCCATTTTACAAAACCTTTAAGTTAGAATAGGAGCAATATTATTCTGTGCCTTGTTATTATCTGAACATGGCTAAGAAGATGCTTTTCAATATGTGATGGAAATTTACAGGATTCAGTACATCATCTTTCCCCAAGAGACAGAATTGTATTGAGAGTGTTGCTATCTGTAAAAAAAAAAAGAATGCCCATGGGATCCTTACTGTTTTTTAGTCTCTTTAATACAGATAAGAAAATGCAGCAAACCTTTCAGAAGATGCGCACTAATATTTTCTGGCAACAGCCAGGGGTGATGCTTCTATTAGATACATTTATCCAGAATAAAAGGCACAAGTGAATTTTATGCTAAACGAACATGAAGTATTAGTTATTAAAGGGACCCAGTCAAGAGATTTGACCCTCACAGACTTCCTATAGTGCTATGCTTGAAATAAATCCAAAGGTGCACATGCGTGCAGCAAATGCTTTTAAAGTTCTATATTGCAGCTCTATTCATTCCAAGGATGATATTAGGTAGGATAGGGGATAACATCTGATCTTGGGATAACCTCTTTAAAGGGGTTCTCTGCTACTTCTGTAAAACAATAATGGTCAAATCATAGTAAAGACGACTAATGTTTGATCAATGTATGTCTGACCTCCATGTTGAAGGGCATGCAGCACAATAAATTGGACAAGTTGCAGTATAAGGCACTGACTGATATATAGAAAAGCCAATGTGCCTAGGTAAAGGATGAAGTAGATGAGCACCTGCCAAAGGCCCACAGGTCTTGTACCAGACTTACAAAAGGGCAAATTAATAAATAAAAAAAATATTCAGGATGGTGTGGCGACCCACGGGTATAATGAGGTTTGTAGTACTACTGGTCTTAAGTAGGTCAATGGCAGCTTGGAGTGGCAAACAGTCCCATGTAACCTCCCTAAGCACACACACTTTGCAATGGAGGGTCTGCACTGGCACTGGATGTTTCTCTGTGTCTGACTCAGAGATTGGTTCTATACCTAGGACTATAGTTCCAAAGGGGATAGCCTCACTTGTTCTGTACTGGCAAATGTCTCTGCAAACATTGGGGTTCTCATTCCCAAGGCTTGGTTATGGCCTACTGGCCAAGATCTTGTCAGGGGTGTTCTGGAGGTTCTAAGCAGGGGTCACTCACCACTCACTTTGGCCCATTGGCGGATCCAGGGGGGGGCAACGGGGCAATTTTTAATATGAGGGGCTGCAGGGCAAAGCACTGGGGGCACTATAAGTGATGAGCACATGACAGGGGGGGCCCCTGTGCTGTGCCCCTCACATATAATGCCCCCTGTGCTGTGCCCCTCACATATAATGCCCCCTGTGCTGTGCCTCTCACATATAATGCCCCCTGTGCTGTGCCCCTTACATATAATGCCCCCTGTGCCGTGCCCACACATATAAATTAAATGTGTGGTGGGCACAGCACAGGGGGTATTATATGTGTGGGGCACAGCACAGGGGGTATTATATGTGTGGGGCACAGCACAGGGGGCATTACATGATATAATGCCCCCTGTGCTATGCCCCACACATATAATCCCCCCTGTGCTGTGCCCCACACATATAATAACCCCTGTGCTGTGCCCCCCACACATATACCGTAATTTATATGTGTGGGCACGGCACAGGGGGCATTATATGTGAGGGGCACAGCAGAGGGGGCATTATATGTGAGGGGCACAGGGGGCATTATATGTGAGGGGCACAGCACAGGGGGCATTATATGTGAGGGGCACAGCACAGGGGGCATTATATGATATAATGCCCCCTGTGCTGTGCCCCACACATAATTCCGCCTGTGCTGTGCCCCACACATATAATGCCCCCTGTGCTGTGCCCCACACATATAATGCCCCCTGTGCTGTGCCCCACACATATAATACCACCTGTGCTGTGCCCCCCACACATATAATTTATATGTGTGGGCACGGCACAGGGGGCATTATATGTGAGGGGCACAGGGGGCATTATATGTGAGGGGCACAGCACAGGGGGCATTCTATGTGAGGGGTACAGCACAGGGGGCATTATATGATATAATGCCCCCTGTGCTGTGCCCCACACATATAATGCCCCCTGTGCTGTGCCCCACACATATAATGCCCCCTGTGCTGTGCCCCACACATATAATACCACCTGTGCTGTGCCCCCCACACATATAATTTATATGTGTGGGCACGGCACAGGGGGCATTATATGTGAGGGGCACAGGGGGCATTATATGTGAGGGGCACAGCACAGGGGGCATTATATGGGAGGGGTATAGCACAGGGGGCATTATATGATATAATGCCCCCTGTGCTGTGCCCCACACATATAATGCCCCCTGTGCTGTGCCCCACACATATAATGCCCCCTGTGCTGTGCCCCACACATAATGTCCCCTGTGCTGTTCCCCTCACATATAATGCCTGTGCTGTGCCCCACACATATAATGCCCCTTGTTCTGTGCCCATCACATATAATGCCCCCTGTGCTGTGCCCCTCACATATAATGCCCCCTGTGCCGTGCCCACACATATAAATTATATGTGTGGTGGGCACAGCACAGGGGGTATTATATGTGTGGGGCACAGCACAGGGGGTATTATATGTGTGGGGCACAGCACAGGGGGCATTACATGATATAATGCCCCCTGTGCTATGCCCCACACATATAATCCCCCCTGTGCTGTGCCCCACACATATAATAACCCCTGTGCTGTGCCCCCCACACATATACCGTAATTTATATGTGTGGGCACGGCACAGGGGGCATTATATGTGAGGGGCACAGCAGAGGGGGCATTATATGTGAGGGGCACAGGGGGCATTATATGTGAGGGGCACAGCACAGGGGGCATTATATGTGAGGGGCACAGCACAGGGGGCATTATATGATATAATGCCCCCTGTGCTGTGCCCCACACATAATTCCGCCTGTGCTGTGCCCCACACATATAATGCCCCCTGTGCTGTGCCCCACACATATAATGCCCCCTGTGCTGTGCCCCACACATATAATACCACCTGTGCTGTGCCCCCCACACATATAATTTATATGTGTGGGCACGGCACAGGGGGCATTATATGTGAGGGGCACAGGGGGCATTATATGTGAGGGGCACAGCACAGGGGGCATTCTATGTGAGGGGTACAGCACAGGGGGCATTATATGATATAATGCCCCCTGTGCTGTGCCCCACACATATAATGCCCCCTGTGCTGTGCCCCACACATATAATGCCCCCTGTGCTGTGCCCCACACATATAATACCACCTGTGCTGTGCCCCCCACACATATAATTTATATGTGTGGGCACGGCACAGGGGGCATTATATGTGAGGGGCACAGGGGGCATTATATGTGAGGGGCACAGCACAGGGGGCATTATATGGGAGGGGTACAGCACAGGGGGCATTATATGATATAATGCCCCCTGTGCTGTGCCCCACACATATAATGCCCCCTGTGCTGTGCCCCACACATATAATGCCCCCTGTGCTGTGCCCCACACATAATTCCCCCTGTGCTGTGCCCCACACATATAATGCCCCCTGTGCTGTGCCCCTCACAAATAATGTCCCCTGTGCTGTTCCCCTCACATATAATGCCCGTGCTGTGCCCCACACATATAATGCCCCTTGTTCTGTGCCCATCAGATATAATGCCCCCTGTGCTGTGCCCCACACATATAATGCCCCCTGTGCCCCTCACAAATAATGCCCCATCATGCGCCCCTCATATATAATGCCCCCATCCTGTGCCCCTCATATATAATGCCCCATCATGCGCCCCTCACATACAATTCCCCTTGTCCTGTGCCCCTCACATATAATGCTCCTGTCATGTGCCCCAAACATATAATGCCCCCTGTGCTGTGCCCCTCACATATAATGCCCCCTGACTGGACAAGACAGGGGGCATTATATGTGAGGGGCGCATGATGGGGGCATTATATGTGAGGGGCAAAGAATGGGGGCATTATATGTGAAGGGCACAGCACGGGGCATTATATGTGAGGGCGCATGATGGGGGCATTATATGTGAGGGGCAAAGAACGGGGGCATTATATGTGAAGGGCACAGCACAGGGGGCATTATATGTGTGGGGCATATGACAGGAGCATTATATGTGAGGGGCACAGCATGGGGGGCATTATATGTGAGGGGCACAGCACAGGGGGCATTATATGTGAGGGGAACAGCACAGGGGGCATTATATGTGAGGGGAACAGCACAGGGGGCATTATATGTGAGGGGAACAGCACAGGGGGCATTATATGTGAGGGACGCATGATGGGGGCATTATATGTGAGGGGCAAAGAACGGGGAATTATATGTGAAGGGCACAGGGCATTATTATGTGGGGGGAACAGGATGGGTCATAATTATTATATGTAGAAGCACAAGATGGGGCATTATTACTATATGTGAAGGCACAGAGTGTTCTGCATTTCAGAAGTATATTGTAGATTATGAGGAATTTCTGGGGTGGTACTTTTTTTATGGGCCACAATACATTTGGGTATTTTATTCAGAGGGTGCACTGCACAGCAAGTTATATTCAGAGAGTGCAGTGTGTGGTAGTATTAAATTTAGAGGGTACAGTGTGTGGTAGTATTATATTCAGAGAGTGCAGTGTGTGGTAGTATTATATTCAGAGAGTGCAGTGTGTGGTAGTATTACATTTAGAGGGTACAGTGTGTGGTAGTATTATATTCAGAGAGTGCAGTGTGTGGTAGTATTATATACAGAGGGCACAGTGTGTGATAGTATTATATTCAGAGAGTGCAGTGTGTGGTAGTATTATATTCAGAGAGTGCAGTGTTTGGTAGTATTAAATTTAGAGGGCACAGTGTGGTAGTATTATATTCAGAGGGCACAGTGTGTGGTAGTATTATATTCAGAGGGTACGGTGTGTGGCGGTATTATATACAGAGGGTACAGTGTGTTGTTTATTCAGGGGGTACAGTGTGTCAGAATTATATTCAGAAGGTATGTGCCAGTATTATATTCGAAGAATACAGTGTCTGGCAGGTTTATAATAATTATTGTTTTCATATAGAGGATCAGAATCCGCTGACATAGTGAGGAGACGTCTGGGCATCAAGTTCTGCAGGGAGAACATTTAGCTGAAACAAGTCCCGGTGGTATGTACATCTGAATTAGATAAGGAAAGACTATAGAGAAGACGTCACCTGTAGTCACTGATGTCATTCTGTATCCTCCTGTGTGTGTCCCATCAGAGCTGGAGTCACTGAAGAAGTTCTGCAGTAATGATGGGTGAAACAACAACTCCCAGCATTCCATCACCACTGCTTAGGTCATACTGGGAGCTGTAGTTTTAAATGGTAAAAACTTCTTTAGCACTTTCCCATTCTGTGGCAATTGGTATATTTGATAATTATTCTGACATGTGAGAACGGCCTAAGAGTCTGAAACAAGGTTAGGACTGTATGATACATTTAATAATATTGTAAGTTCCGTAAGCAACATCTTATTTTCTGTCCGCCAACACAAAATACTCTAATAGTGCCCCTCCCGAGACTCGACTCTGGATCCGCCCCTGCTTTGGCCCAGATGAGATTTGCTTCCTCCAGGGGATAAAGTCCCTGACATAGGTAACTGACTAAACCAAGACCATAGGCAAGTGTTTCCCAAGTGTATAATAGAGTCCTTGTTCAAGTTCCCTCTTATGCTACCCTTGTTACATGCATGGACATCCTGGCAGCGAGTCTTGGCTGAATTCAAGGATTGCAGCTTTTGTCTTGTCTCAATCCCTACTCATACTTATTCTTAACTAAAGGGCAGTGACCCAGGGTTTATATAATTTCTGACTAACTCCCTCCCACAACTTTTTCCATGGGTCCCCTAAGGAGGGTGTGGTACTAACCTTAGTCACAAGATATCAGTGTTCACTAACTTTGGAAATCGCTCAACAATTGTTATATGTTTAGGCCTGAAAGAGGTACAGCAGTTCACACTCAAAGTCTAAACTTGTATTAGAACTAGGTAGTAAATACAGCATAAATCATACAGCATCTATTACAGTAACAATACGCATCTGATACCCAACCTGTTGTAGGACATCACAA
The DNA here is from genome assembly GCF_029499605.1 of Hyla sarda. Lineage (NCBI taxonomy): Eukaryota > Metazoa > Chordata > Amphibia > Anura > Hylidae > Hyla > Hyla sarda. Next base: position 421,712,560 of record NC_079189.1, read on the forward strand.
CGGTTTTAGTTGTCTAGATTCTTTTTATTTTAAGTGCTAGAATCTTTAAAACTTCATTTATTAAGGTAATATTAAGCCTTTGCCAAACAATTTGATATCTTTGTATTTTTTTTCTTCTTACTAATGTACAAACCACCCTTGTAATTGTTAGGGAGGGTGAAATGTGATGATGCGTTCCTTTTAAATACTAATGGAATGTGTTAATATATTTTTCAGGGGGAATAATAAAGCAATAGTATTGTGTAGGATTGTTGTTTTATGGAGGATTTAGTATTTATTAGAATAGACATATAAGAGCTGACTGGTCCTCCTTAAAGGGATTATCCACAATAAGGTGATTTTAGTACGCACCTGCCGGACAGTAATGGCCATGCTTAGGAAGGATCCGTGCTTGTCTTGGGGCTTAAATGGGCACTGTCATTAACTTTTTTTTTGTTGATATGTTGTACAACATACTAATCATTTTTCATTATTTTTTTTTATTAAAATGCTTTAATTAACGTTTGAAAACCAGCCACTAGGGGTCTTCCTCCTAGTGGCCGGCTGCAGGCTGGCGTGACGTCGCGCCTGAATTCGGACTGATGCCGGCTGGGCATCGGTCCTAATTCATTCAGCCTGCGCTCGCTTCCTGCCTGTCAATCAGACAGGCAGGGAACGAGCGCATTGGCTCCCTGGCCGGCCAGCCACTCCTCCTGTACATGACGCCGCCGCTGCTGCTGCCCCTGCACGCCGGACTGTCTAGCGTATGTACGGATCTATTTTAGGGGAGAGCAGGGGTTGGGGGAGAGCAGGGATCGGGGGTTGGGGGAGAGCGAGGTTTAGCATTTTAAACACGGGGGGGGGGGGATCAGGGAACAGACGGAGGGAACGGGGTAGCGCCGCACTGCGCCCATGGCCCTAACTAATTGTTTTCTGCACAGGTTGCCTCCAGCTGTTTCAACACTACAACTCCCAGCTTGCCCTGACAGCCAATAGATGTCAGGGCAAGCTGGGAGTTGTAGTGGTGAAACAGCTGGAGGCACCCTGTGTAGATGAACTAAGGGCGGAAGTGTCGGCCCCAGCAGGCATCAGTGATGTCGCGCCTGCTGGGTAAGTCTGCCAGGTAGTGAGCACACTACCAGGTAGACAAAAAGTCATTTTTAACATAGTAAAAAAAAAATTAAAAGCAGGGAGGGGGTTATGGATAGTAGGGTAATAGGCAGGGATAGAAAGAAAAAAAAAGGATGGTGGGAGCTACCCTTTAATGGCTATGTTGTGACATTACCATAAAGCTGAGGCTATCTTTTTGTGAACAGGCTATTTCCTGTTGGGGTTTGTTCCCTTAAACTAAAAATCCCATGATTCCCTGTCTGTAAGTGTGAGGTAATTTTTCTCCCTCCCACACATCAGCATCCCACCCATTGAAACACACCTCTGATCCCTTAATGCAACAGGCCAGTGTTTTTTAACCAGGGTGCCTCCAGCTGTTGCAAAATCAGAATGATCTCTCTCCCATCTAGCGGTCGGTCCACCCATTGAAGCAAAGACAGGCTTCCACTGAAGAATTACGAAACTACTATGAAGCACAGGTACAGACACTGTACCTGGAATACCCCTTTAAAATAGTTAACCCATGTCAACTTATCTGTTATGAAGATGAATATTTACCTCTAAGTAAGACCCTATTACAGGGTTTACCAGCTAAACAGGTCAATATTGCTCTGTGTAATAGGCCCGGTGATCAACCCATCTCATCTGTTAAATGGACACTCTCATTAAAACAAATTTTTGCTATTGCACTCCTTATAGTAAATAAAAAGTCTAATGTACTTTGATTTAAAAAAATGAAGTTTTCTATGTTTTATTTGTGTTTTAAAAAGCTGCCACTAGGTGTCTCCCTACATTTTGCCCCATCATTTGCACAGACTTTGGACTCCTGCTGGCCTGGCAGAAGTCGAAAAGCAGGAAATGCTGAGGTGGGGGTGTGCAGCCTTATCCAATCAGAGCTCATCTCACACACTGAACTGCTCTGGGCTGTGTGTAGCAGAGTGAGGGAGGAAGTTCTCCCCTGCATGGCTTCAGATGATGTCACGCCTTCTGGGGAACGCCCCTTCCCAGTCTGTGAATCTGACTGAGATTGAGCAGAAAATAAAGAGCAATATCAAGGTAGAGAACTAAAAAATAATAAAAATAAAGGCTGGGGGTGGTTTATCATAATGGGGGCAGTGAACTGGGAGGATTATACAATTTAACACAATCATAAGAGGTACTCTCTAAAGGGGTTATCCAGTATTAGAAAAACAGAGCTGATTTCTTTAAAAAACATGAACACTTCTGTCCTCAGTTCTACTGAATTGAATGAAGCCAAGTTGTCACACCACAGACAACCTGAGGGCAGGAGTGGTGCTGTTTTTGAAAGAAACTTTCTTAGAAATCTGTTTTCCTTTTCCTGAATAACCTTTTTTACCAGCTTTAGGTTTATAAACCATTGTACATCAGCTATGTCTGCTCAGGTAATAGGGTATGTGTGGTTGGCAAGGATTTAAAGGGGTATTCCAGGCCAAAACTTTTTTTTATATATCAACTGGCTCCGGAAAGTTAAACAGATTTGTAAATTACTTCTATTAAAAAAAATCTTAATCCTTCCAATAGTTATTAGATTCTGAAGTTGAGTTGTTGTTTTCTGTCTAACTGCTTTCTGATGACTCACGTCCCTGGAGCTGTGCAGTTCCTATGGGGATATTCTCCCATCATGCACAGCTCCCGGGACGTGACATCATCATTGAGCAGTTAGACAGAAAACTTCAGAAGCTAATAACTATTGGAAGGATTAAGATTTTTTAATAGAAGTAATTTACAAATCTGTTTAACTTTCCGAAGCCAGTTGATATATATATATATATAAAAAAAAAAGTTTTTGCCTGGAATAAAGGGCTACACGAACAATCCAAGGACGCAAAAGGGACTAGCTTGGACCCTGCCGAGGGAGCAGCATTTATGCTGTTATCAGTCTCTTGGTTATTTTGTCAAACAATTGCATAGTGGCTACCATGTATTTATGTGTGTATAGAGAATACTGTTACAAATAGCAGTGTTGATTTAGCAAAATGGCAAATGGCCTGACATTCATAAAGACCAGTAATATAACGTGTATGCGTCTCTATACTTCTGTAGAAAAAAGCTAGCGCTAGAAAATGGGCATTATGCCTCATACTGAGCAGTGACAGGGGTTATACATCAAAGGCAGAAAATGGTTATTTTTTCCTATTACCTTAATGTTGAAAATAATATTGGTTTGCTTTGCTGCATGCAACACAATAAGCTTTTTTTTTTTTCTCCGGATGTAAGTTCCTACTCCATAGTAAATGTGATTATTCTTCTTCTCATAAGGCAGTGTGAATACATTGCTAAGCTGGCTTTAACTAATCATCGTCTGCTTATTCTGCCAACTACAGAACAACACAATGTTTTGGGAGGAATTATAGTGAATAGTTAGAGGAGCATTTCAGGGAAATTACTTAAAGTGGCTATTGGTACATTTACTGCTGTTATTTAAGATTACAGTTACAGAAATAGCTAGAAAAAAAAAATCTGCCCAATAATATTTTGTGAGACTGTTATTCTATTCAGATGATTTTCAATTAGAATAAGCTGCAATGTGTTACTATGCCTGCATGCTTATATTTTATATATGACGCATGAGAGAGCTTGGAATAGGTTGGTATTAGAAAGTCTTTTCCTTATAATAAAAGTCTAATAAACCTACACAAGGGGGGAGATTTATCAAAACCTGTCCAGAGGAAAAGTTGCTGAGTTGCCCATAGCAACCAATCAGATCGCTTCTTTCAGTTTTCAGAGGCCTTTTCAAAAATGAAAGAAGCGCTCTGATTGGTTGCTATGGGCCACTCAGCAACTTTTCCTCCGTACAGGTTTTGATAAATCTCCCCCACTGTGAACAGCTATGAGTTCTTACTGTCACATGTGCAGATCCAATATGGTTCCTCGTCTAGCACAGATTTGTTCTTCTTCATTGTATCCAACTTTGGATGAGCTGCCAACTCTGAGAACCATCCATTACAACCAGACAATGAAAACTCCTAGTCTGATACCAAATTATTTCTCACTTCAGGTTGCCAACCTATTATATTCTGCAAAATGATGCCATTGTCCTGTTACACATTCATTACGGGCCTTACATTCACTGGCCACTTGATTAGGTACACCTTGCTAGTACCTGGTTGGACCCCCTTTTACCCTCAGAACTGCCCTTATTTTTCACAACATACTAAGGCGCTGGAAATATTCCTCGGAGATTTTGGTCCATCTGGACATGATGCATCACATACCGTATTTTTTGCCATATAAGACGCTCCGGCATATAAGACGCACCAAATTTTAAAAGGTGAAAATCTAGAAAAAAAAGATTCTGAACCTTCAACCTGCGGACCTCCAGATGTTGCACAACTACAACTCCCAGCAAGCCCGGACAGCCGTTGGCTGTCCGGGCATGCCGGGAGTTGTAGTTTTGCAACATCTGGAGGTCCGCAGGTTGAAGACCACTGGTATAGGAGGTAATACTCACGTGTCCCCGCCGCTCCGGACCCGTCACCGCTGCCCTGGATCTCGCCCCCCTTCGCTGTGGCCGCGTCCCCGGGGTGTCCCCGTCGCTCCGGAACATCTCTGCTGCCAGGTATCCTCGCTCTCCGTCGCCGCCATCACGTCACAATGCACGCCGCTCTTATTGGATGACGGGACGGTGTGCGTGACGACGTGATGACGATAAAGGAGAGCGCCGGCCATGCAGAGGATCCCTGCATGGAGCAGACACCGAGGAGGCAGGTAAGGTTCCTCCCGGTGTCCTTTAAGCTGTTCGGGATGCCGCGATTTCACCAAGGCGGTCCCAAACAGCCCGACTGAGCAGCCGGGTTAGTGTCACTTTCGCTTCAGACGCAGCGATCAGCTTTGAAGGGTTAATACAGGGCATCACTGCGATCGGTGATGTCCTGTATTAGCCGCGGTTCCCGGCCGTTGATGGCCACAGGGACCGCCGCGATAGGACAGGTTTTAATGTGTATTTGCCGTATAAGACGCACCAACTTTTCCCCCCCAGTTTTGGGGAAGAAAAAGTGCATCTTATACGGCGAAAAATACGGTAGTTGCTGAAGATTTGTCGGCTGCACAATTTCCCATTTCATTACATCCTATAGGGGCTCTATGGGATTGCGATCTGGTGACTGTGGAGGCCATTGGAGTACAATTAATTGTCATGTTCGAGAAACCAGAATGAGATGATGTGAATTATGTGACAAAGTGGATTATTTCAGAAGAAAGGTACAGTGTGGTCATAAAGGGAAGGACATAGAGAGCAACAATTCTCAGACACGCTGTCACATTTAACAATGCTCAATTGGTACTAAGGGCCCAAAGTGTGCTAAGAAAATGGCCCCCACCCCATTATAACACCACCACCAGCCTGAAATGTTGGTACAAGACAGGATGGAACCGTGCTTTCATGGTGTTCATGACATATTCTGACCCTACCATCTTAATGAGGCAGCTGGAATTGAGTTTCATCAGAACAGGCAACCTTCTTCCAGTCTTCCATTGTCCACTTTTAGTGAGCCTACAGTGTTCAGCTCTTAGTGGACAGGAGTGACACCTGATGTGGTCGTCTGCTGCTGTAGACCATTTGCTTTAAATCGTGCATTCAGAGATGGTATTCTGCTTACTTTGGTTGTAACAATTTGTTATTTGGATTACTGTTGCCTTTCAGTCATCTTGAAGACGTCTGCCCATTCTCCTCTGACGTCACCAAGGCATTTTCATCCACACAAATGCCACTCATTGGAAATGTACTCTTTTTTTTAGACCAGTCTCTGTAAATCCTAGAGATGGTTGTCTGAGAAATTCCCAGATGATCAGTACTCGCTTAACCCCTTAAGGACCAAGGACGTACCGGTACGTCCTTGGTCCTGCTCTTCTGATATAACGCGGGGTTACACAGTAACCCCGCGTCATATCATGGCGGGCCCGGCGCCATAGTGAAGCTGGGACCCGCCTCTAATAGCGCGCAGCGCCGATCGCGGCTAAAAGTGAAAGTGAAAGTTCCCGGCTAGCTCAGTCGGGCTGTTCGGGATAGCCGCGGCTAATCGCGGCATCCCGAACAGCTGACAGGACAGCGGGAGGGCCCCTTCCTGCCTCCTCGCTGTCCGATCACCGAATGACTGCTCAGTGCCTGAGATCCAGGCATGAGCAGTCATCCGGCAGAATCGTTGATCACTGGTTTCTTATGAGAAACCAGTGATCAACATAGAAGATCAGTGTGTGCAGTGTTATAGGTCCCTATGGGACCTATAACACTGCAAAAAAAAAGTGAAAAAAAAAAGTGAATAAAGATCATTTAACCCCCCTTTTCACCCCCCTTTTCCAATAAAAAAAAAACACAGTGTAAATAAAAATAAAAATAAACATATGTGGTATCACCGCGTGCGGAAATGTCCGAATTATAAAAATATATCATTAACTAAACCGCTCGGTCAATGGCGTGCGCGCAAAAAAATTCCAAAGTCCAAAATAGTGCATTTTTGGTCACTTTTTATATCATTTAAAAAATGATCAATAAGTCCTATCAATGCAAAAATGTTACCGTTAAAAACTTCAGATCACGGCGCAAAAAATGAGCCCTCATACCGCCCCATACACGGAAAAATAAAAAAGTTATAGGGGTCAGAAGATGACAATTTTAAACGTATTAATTTTCCTGCATGTAGTTATGATTTTTTCCAGAAGTCCGACAAAATCAAACCTATATAAGTAGGGTATCATTTTAATCGTATGGACCTACAGAATACATATCAGGTGTCATTTTTACCGAAAAATGTACTACGTAAAAACGGAAGCCCCCAAAAGTTACAAAACAGCGTTTTATTTTCAATTTTGTCGCACAATGATTTTTTTTCCCGCTTCACCATAGATTTTTGGGCAAAATGACTGATGTCATTACAAAGTAGAATTGGTGGCGCAAAAAATAAGCCATCATATGGATTTTTAGGTGTAAATTTGAAAGAGTTATGATTTTTTAAAGGCAAGGAGCAAAAAACGAAAATGCAAAAATGGAAAAACCTCCGGTCCTTAAGGGGTTAAACACTTTTTTTTTTTAAGTGTAGGATTCCTGAACTTAAAGACCAATATCAACATGGAGTTTGTTCTTTTCATGTTTCCAGTGGGCCCTTCCAGTTTTTGCCCACACTCCAAAAATATGCTTAGTTAACCCCTTTAGGACTCAGCCCATTTTGGCCTTAAGGACTCAGACAATTGCGTTTTCATTTTTTCCTCCTCGCCTTCTGAAAATCATAACTCTTTTATATTTTCATCCACAGACTAGTATGAGGGCTTGTTTTTTGCGCGACCAGTTGTCCTTTGTAATGACATCACTCATTATATCATAAAATGTATGGCGCAACCAAAAAACACTATTTTTGTGGGGAAATGAAAACGAAAAACGCAATTTTGCTAATTTTGGAAGGTTTCGTTTTCACGCCGTACAATTTATGGTAAAATTGACATGTGTTATTTATTCTGAGGGTCAATACGATTAAAATGATACCCAATATTACATACTTTTATATTATTGTTGCGCTTAAAAAAAATCACAAACTTTTTAACCAAATTAGTACGTTTATAATCCATTTATTTTGATGACCTCTAACTTTTTTATTTTTCCATATAAGCGGCGGTATGGGGGCTCATTTTTTGCGCCATGATCTGTACTTTTTTTTATACCACATTTGCATATAAAAAACTTTTAATACATTTTTTAAAATTTTTTTTTTAATAAAATGTATAAAAAAAGTAGGAATTTTGGACTTTTTTTTTTTTTCGTTCACGCCGTTCACCGTACTGGATCATTAACATTTTATTTTAATAGTTCGGACATTTACGCACATGGCGATACCAAATATGTCTGTAAAAAATGTTTTTTACGCTTTTTGGGGGTAAAATAGGAAAAAAATGACGTTTTACTTTTTTATTGGGGGAGGGGATTTTTCACTTTTTTTTTACTTTTACTTTTACATTTTTTTACATTTTTTTTTACACTTGAATAGTCCCCATAGGGGACTATTCATAGCAATACCATGATTGCTAATACTGATCTGTTCTATGTATAGGACATAGAACAGATCAGTATTATCGGTCATCTCCTGCTCTGGTCTGCTCGATCACAGACCAGAGCAGGAGATGCCGGGAGCTGCACGGAGGAAGGAGAGGGGACCTCCGTGCGGCGTCATGAATGATCGGATCCCCGCAGCAGCGCTGCGGGCGATCCGATCGTTCATTTAAATCGTGCACTGCCGCAGATGCCGGGATCTGTATTGATCCCGGCACCTGAGGGGTTAATGGCGGACGCCCGCAAGATCGCGGGCGTCGGCCATTGCCGGCGGGTCCCTGGCTGCGATCAGCAGCCGGGATCAGCCGCGCATGACACGGGCATCACTCCGATGCCCGCGGTTATGCACAGGACGTAAATGTACGTCCTGGTGCGTTAAGTACCACCTCACCAGGACGTACATTTACGTCCTGCATCCTTAAGGGGTTAAAGGGGTACTCCTGTGGAAAACTTATTTATTTATTTTTTAAATCAAGTGGTGCCAGAAAGTTAAACAGATTTGTAAATTCCTTCTATTAAAAAATCTTAATCCTTCCAGTACTTATTAGCTGCTGAATACTAAAGAGGAAATTATTTTCTTTTTGGAACACAGTGCTCTATGCTGAATTACAAGCACAGTGCTCTCTGCTGACATCTCTGTCCATTTTAAGAACTGTCCATAGTAGGAGAAAATCCCCATAGAAAACATATGCTGCTCTGGACAGTTTCTAAAATGGACAGCGATGTCAGCACAGAGCACTGTGGTCATGATGTCAGCAGAGAGCACTGTGTTCCAAAAAGAAAAGAATTTCCAATGTAGTATTCAGCAGCTAATAAGTGCTGGAAGGATTAAGATTTTTTTAAAGAAGTAATTTACAAATCTGTTTAACTTTCTGGCACCAGTTGATGTAAAAAAAAAAAAAAAAAAGTTTTCCACCAGAGTACCCCTTTAACCCCTTAAGGACCAGGCCATTTTATACCTTAAGGACCGGAGCGTTTTTTGCAATTCTGACCACTGTCACTTTAAACATTAATAACTCTGGAATGCTTTTAGTTATCATTCTGATTCCGAGATTGTTTTTTCGTGACATATTCTACTTTAACTTAGTGGTAAAATTTTATGGTAACTTGCATCCTTTCTTGGTGAAAAATCCCAAAATTTGATGAAAAAAATGAAAATTTTGCATTTTTCTAACTTTGAAGCTCTCTGCTTGTAAGGAAAATGGATATTCAAAATATATTTTTTTTGGGTTCACATATACAATATGTCTACTTTATGTTTGCATCATAAAATTTATGAGTTTTTACTTTTGGAAGACACCATAGGGCTTCAAAGTTTATTAGCAATTTTGAAATTTTTCACAAAATTTTCAAACTCACTATTTTTGAGGGACCAGTTCAGTTTTGAAGTGGATTTGAAGGGTCTTCATATTAGAAATACCCCATAAAAGACCCCATTATAAAAACTACACCCCCTAAAGTATTCAAAAAAACATTCAGTAAGTGTATTAACCCTTTAGGTGTTTCACAGGAATAGCAGCAAAGTGAAGGAGAAAATTCAAAATCTTCATTTTTTACACTCGCATGTTCTTGTAGACCCAATTTTTGAATTTTTATAAGGGGTAAAAAGGAGAAAATTTTTACTTGTATTTGAAACCCAATTTCTCTCGAGTAAGCACATACCTCATATGTCTATGTTAATTGTTCGGCGGGCGCAGTAGAGGGCTCAGAAGGGAAGGAGCGACAAATGGTTTTTGGGGGGCATGCCGCATTTAGGAAGCCCCTATGGTGCCAGGACAGCAAAAAAAAACACATGGCATACCATTTTGGAAACTAGACCCCTCAGGGAACGTAACAAGGGGTAAAGTGAACCTTAATATCCTACAGGTGATTCACGACTTTTGCATATGTAAAAAAAATATATTTTTTTTTTACCTAAAATGCTTGGTTTCCCAAAAATTTTACATTTTTAAAAAGGGTAATAGCAGAAAATACCCCCCAAAATTTGAAGCCCAATTTCTCCCGATACAGAAAACACCTTGCATGGGGGTGAAAAGTGCTCTGCTGGTGCACTACAGGTCTCAGAAGAGAAGGAGTCACATTTGGCTTTTTGAAAGCAAATTTTGCTCTGGGGGCATGCCGCATTTAGGAAGCCCCTATGGTGCCAGAACAGCAAAAAAAAAAACACATGGCATACCATTTTGGAAACTAGACCCCTCGGGGAACGTAACAAGGGGTAACGTGAACCTTAATGCCCTACAGGTGTTTCACGACTTTTGCATATGTAAAAAAAAAAAATTTTTTTTTACCTAAAATGCTTGTTTTCCCAAAATGTTTACATTTTTAAAAAGGGTAATAGCGGACAATACCCCCCAAAATTTGAAGCCCAATTTCTCCCGATTCAGAAAACACCTCATATGGGGGTGAAAAGTGCTCTGCTGGCGCACTACAGGTCTCAGAAAAGAAGGAGTCACATTTGGCTTTTTGAAAGCGAATTTTGCTCTGGGGGCATGCCGCATTTAGGAAGCCCCTATGGTGCCAGGACAGCAAAAAAAAAACACATGGCATACCATTTTGGAAACTAGACCCCTCGGGGAACGTAACAAGGGGTAATTTGAACCTTAATACCCTACAAGTGTTTCACGACTTTTGCATATGTAAAAAAATATATATTTTTTTTACCTAAAATGCTTGTTTTCCCAAAAATTTTACATTTTTTAAAAGGGTAATAGCAGAAAATACCCCCCAAAATTTGAAGCCCAATTTCTCTCGAGTACGGCGATACCCCATATGTGGCCCTAAACTGTTGCCTTGAAATACGACAGCGCTCCAAAGTGAGAGCGCCATACGCATTTGAGGCCTAAATTAGGGATTGCATAGGGGTGGACATGTACGGACAGCAGAAGGGCATGCTGGGTGTTGTAGTTATGCAACAGCTGGAGGCATACTACTTTGGCTGGGGATGCTGGGGATTGTAGTTATGCAACAGCTGGAGACACACTGGTTTGCTACTTAACTCAGTGTGCCTTCAGCTGTTGCAAAACTACAACTCTCAGCAGTCACCGACAGCCAACGGGCATGCTGGGAGTTGTAGTTATGCAACCACCAGATGCAACACTACAACTCCCAGCATGCACTTTAGCTGATTGTGCAAGCTGGGAGTTGTAGTTACACAACAGCTGAAGGTGCACTTTTCCATAGAAAGAATGTGCCTCCAGCTGTTGCAAAACTACAAGTCCCAGCATGCCCATAAGGGCATGCTGGGAGTTGTGGTGGTCTGCCTCCTGCTGTTGCATAACTACAGCTCCCAGCATGCCCTTTTTGCATGCTGGGAGCTGTTGCTAAGCAACAGCAGGAGGCTGTCACTCACCTCCAACGATCCTCGTTGCACCAGGTCAGTCCCTCGTCGTCGCCGCCGCCGCCGCTGCTCCTGGGGCCCCGATCCCAACAGGGGCGCCGGGGATCGGGGTCCCCAGCACCCGGGGTGCACGTCCCGCACCCGCTCACGTCCTCCGGAAGAGGGGCGGAGCGGGTTGCGGGAGTGACACCCGCAGCAGGCGCCCTGATTGGTCGGCCGGTAATCCGGCCGACGAATCAGGGCGATCGTGAGGTGGCACCAGTGCCACCTCACCCCTGCTGCCTCTGGCTGTTCGAGGCCGTCTCTGACGGCCCCGATCAGCCAATAATTCCGGGTCACCGGGTCACTGGAGACCCGATTGACCCGGAATCCGCCGCAGATCGCTGGACTGAATTGTCCAGCGATCTGCGGCCATAGCCGACATGGGGGATCATAATGACCCCCCTGGGCGATATGCCCCGATGCCTGCTGAACGATTTCAGCAGGCATCGAGGACCGGCTCCGCTCCAGATGGTTGCGGGGGGCCGGTAAAACACATGACGTTCTCATACGTCATGTGTCCTTAAGGACTCGGAAATGGAGACGTATGAGAACGTCATGTGTCCTTAAGGGGTTAATATGAAATTTTGAAAAACATAATGGGGTTAAAGGGGTACTCCCGTGGAAAAGCTTTTTTTTTTTTTTTTTAAATCAACTGGTGCCAGAAAGTTAAACAGATTTGTAAATCACTTCTAGTAAAAAAATCTTAATCCTTCCAGTACTTTTTAGGGGCTGTATACTAAAGAGAAATCCAAAAATGAAATGCATTTCCTCTGATGTCATGACCACAGTGCTCTCTGCTGACATCTCTGTCCATTTTAGGAACTGTCCAGGCAAACATATGCTGCTCTGGACCTTTCCTAAAATGGACAACAGAGGTCAGCAGAGAGCACTGTGCTCATGACACCAGAGAAAATGCATTTTTTTTTTGTTTTTCACTTTAGTATACAGCCCCTAAAAAGTACAGGAAGGATTAAGATTTTTAATAGAAGTGATTTACAAATCTGTTTAACTTTCTGGCACCAGTTGATCTAAAAAAAAAAAAAGTTTCCCACGGGAGTACCCCTTTAATGTGGGGTTAATTTTTTTGCCCGAATGCAGACTGGGACCAATGTGACCAATCTTTCTACAGCACTTCGGAATATGTTGGTACTTTATAACTGAATAAAATAAATGAACCCTTCATCAGGATACAAGTCTCCAGTTAGGCTTCATTGGCAGGTCTCTCCCTACATGCAAATTGGATAAGAGCTGTCAATCAAATATAACTGGCCAGTGAGAAGCCAGAAGGGAGCTGCAGAGCAGACAGATGCCCCGGAGCCTGGCACTTTTTAAAACTATGTTTCCTTTGAAATGCAGCAGAGTAAAACATAGTTCATTGTTATCACGGAGCTTGTCGCTTTTTTCAAGCTGTGTGTGGTTAGGACAACATGAAACTGCTGACTAGTTCCCTTCAATCTTCCCCAGTATATAGTATATACACTATATCTAAAATAAATGTAAGATACCAAAATTCTTAAGTGTAAAAGAATATCAAACTGGTTTTATCTCTTAGACACAATTTGGGATATATATCCCTAGTAGAGATGAGCGAACTTACAATAAATTTGATTCGTCACGAACTTCTCGGCTCGGCAGTTGATGACTTTCCTGCATAAATTAGTTCAGCTTTCCGGTGCTCCGGTGGGCTGGAAAAGGTGGATACAGTCCTAGGAGACTCTTTCCTAGGAATGTATCCACCTTTTCCAGCCCACGGGAGCACCTGAAGGCTGAACTAATTTACGCAGGATAAGTCATCAACTGCCGAGCCGAGAAGTTCGTGACGAATCGAATTTACTGTAAGTTTGCTCATCTCTAATCCCTAGCATCTACAATGCATGCATTTACCAGTCATTGAGAATCATGCAAACTGTGCAACATTTTACGTGTAAAACATTTCCTCTTTCTCATGCCATATCTGGGCTGACAGGCATTTACTCTAGTATTTGTGCCTTTAATAAACCTTTTTTTCAGCCAAACCTATTTTTAGAGACTATCTTTTCGGTAAAGATATAAAGTGATTACAAGCCATAAAATAGCCGTATGTCATCTTCTCATATGTTTAGTGTACAGTGGTCCCTCAACATACGATGGGAATCCGTTCCAAATGGACCATCGTTTGTTGAAACCATCATAAGTTGAGGGATCCGTGCAATGTAAAGTATAGGACAGTGGTTTACAAGCTGCAGACCTTCAGATGTTGCAAAACTACAACACCCAGCATGCCCGGACAGCCAACGGCTGTCCGGGCATGCGGGGAGTTGTAGTTTTGCAACATCTGGAGGTCTGCAGGTTCAAGACTACTGGTATTGGAGGATATACTCACGTGTCCCCGCCGCTCCGGACCGTCACCGCTCGTCACCGCTGCCCTGGATGTCGCCTTCCATCGCTGTCGCCGCATCCCGGGGGTGTCCCCGACGCTCCAGCAAGGCCTCTGCTTCCCCGGCATCCTCGCTCTCCGTCGCAGCCATCACGTCGCTACACATGCCGCTCCTATTGGATGACGGGACGGTGTGCTCAGCAACGTGATGATGAAGATGGAGAGGGCCGACGATGCAGGGGATCCCGAAGAGGACCTGCCGGATCCCCGAGGACAGGTAAGTGATCGTCAGCGGACCACACGGGGCACCGTAAACAGCTATCCGGTGGCAGCTGAAGCAGTCTGCGCTGCCGGATAGCCGGTTATGTGATGGCCCCGACATACAAAAGCATTGTATGTTGATGCTGCCTTCAACATGCGTTGGCCTCTGAGAGGCCATCGCATGTTGAAATGATCATATGTCGGGGCCATAGTAGGTCGGGGGGTCACTGTATTATGAGAGAGAATTGTGGTCCTTCTTGCGTAGTAACTCTCGCTCACTATCTATAAATGCAGTGGCGTGGGTGCAGGCTGTGTTGATGTAATATGTCAAGTTTGTGACTCCAGAAATAGGGTTGAGTATGGTGTAAGATGAGGATTGAAGTATCACATGGTTTGAGTGGTGCTATCCTTTATCACTATAAATTATTCCTACAACCACTATTTCCATAAAGCTGGAATCTTTACACAAGGCCATGGGAAAGAGAACCTCAAAAGCCAGGGTTTTGGGAGAACAACTTGGTACTTTACCTTTTTTCCTGACTAGTGCTTATACCTGGGAAATGTTGCAGGAATATTGTACCGTTCTTCAGAATACACATTAGTCACAGGGGAAAGTAGTATCTTGTCACTAGTCTCTTTCCTTAACCCCTTAAGGACTCAGGGTTTTTCCATTTTTGCGCTTTCGTTTTTTCCTCCATACCTTCAAATAATCATAATTCTTTCAATTTTGCACCTAAAAATCCATACGATGGCTTATTTTTTGTGTGACCAATTCTACTTTGAAATGGCATCAGTCATTTTACCCAAAAATCTATTGCGAAACGGAAAAAAAATCATTGTGGGACAAAATTGAATAAAAAGCACCATTTTGTAAATTTTGGTGGCTTCCGTTTCTACACAGTACATTTTTCGGTAAAAATGACACCTTCTCTTTACTCTGTAGGTCCATACGATTAAAATGATACCCTAATTATATAGGTTTGATTTTGTTGTACTTCTGAAAAAATCATAACTACATGCAGGAAAATGTATATGTTTAAAATTGTCCCTATAATTTTTTTATTTTTCCGCACAGTGTGAGGGCTCATGTTTTGTGCCGTGATCTGAAGTTTTTCGCGGTACCATTTTTGTATTGATCGGACTTATTGATGGCTTTTTATAAAAAAAATTTCATGATATATAAAGTGACCAAAAATATGCTATTTTGGACTTTGGAATTTTTTTGCGTGTACGCCATTGACCGTGCGGTTTAATTAATTATATATTTTTAAAATCCGGACATTTCTGCATATGTTAATTTTTATTTTTATTTACACAGGTTATTTTTTTTTATGGGAAAAGGGGGATTATTCAAACTTTTATTAGGGAAGGGGTTAAATGATCTTTATTAAAAAAAAAAAATTACTTTTTTTTGCAGTGTTATAGCTCCCATAGGGGGATATAACACTGCACACACTGATATTTTACATTGATCAATGGTTTCTCATAGGAAACCATTGATCAATGATTCTGCCGCTTGACTGCTCATGCCTGGATCTCAGGCACTGAGCAATCATTTGGCGATCGGACACCAGGAGGCAGGTAAGGGGACCCTCCTCGTGTCCTACAACTGTTATGGACACCGCGATTTCACTGTGGCAGTCCCGAACAGCCCCCTGAGCTAACCGGCAGCACTTTAGTTTCACTTTAGATGCGTTGATAAATTTTAAACGACACATCTAAAGGGATGATAGCGCGCGGCTCCACGATCAGTGCAGCACGCTCTTAGCCATGGGTCCCCCCCAGTGGCCCCGTGTTATAGAACGGGAGCGGACTCAGGACGTACAGGTATGCCCTGAGTCCTTAAGGGGTTAAAGGGGTATTCCAGGATCTTTTTTATTTGACTATGCTAAAGGGGCTGTAAAGTTAGTGTAGTTCATAATATAGTGTCTGTACCTGTGTATGACAGTTTTCTCTCAATTCTACTGTGGTTATCGCCCCAATATTTATTTTTAACAGCATACAAAATTACCAGGTTGCTTGCGTCGAGATCTGACATCACTATTCAGGTGATCAGAGGGAGTCTGTCCTGCTTCAGTGGGTGAAGCGACTGCTGGGTCGGAGAGAGTTCATTTTGCAACAGCTGTAGGCACCCTGATTAGAAAACACTGGTGTATTGCATTGAAGGGATCACAGGTGTGTTTCAATGGGTGGGATGGCTGATGTGTGGGAGGGAGGAAAGGGACCTCATACTTACAAACTATGGTATGTGTAGTTTAGAGAACAAAATTCTATAGGAAATTCCCAGTTCTGACAGGTACCATATTTATCGGCATATAGCACGCACTGGTGTATAACACGCACCCTCATTTTAACAGGAAAATTTTAGTAAAAAAATAAAAATAAATGTAAATTTAATTACTTTGAAGATCTGAACTTAAAGGGGTTCTCAACCGCCCTGTCTTCCGGAGCTCCGCTCGCAGCGTCCGGAGCTCCGGAAGACAGTGCAGTGAAGAACCCCTTTAATGTTACATCATTCCCCCCATTTGCCACATAATTTTCCTGCTCCTCAGTCTGCCCCCCCCCCTTGTGCCACATCATTCCTTCCCCTTTATCAACCCCTGTGCTACAACATGCCCCCCCATCCCTCTGTGGCTCATCATTTACCTCATGCCTCATTTGCCCCTATGATTTGTGATTCCCCTGTGCCTCATTTGACCCTGTGATTTGTGATCACCCTGTGCCTCATTTCCCCTTACTGATCCCCCTGTGCCTCATTTCCCTTTAGTGATCCCCCTGTGCCTCTGTGATCCCCCTCCTGTGTCTCATCATCCCCCCCCCCCCCCCAGATTATCTGTGTCTTATGATTGTCCTCCCTCCTTCACTCTGATTTTCTCCCCTGCTTTTTTAAAATTTTTATTTGACCTCGACTGGCCGCACTCCGGCAAGCTCAGATTCAGACTGTGGGGCTTCCGGGGCTGCACGGCCAGTAATGGATTGAAAGTATACCGAGTGAGGATCCCTGCCAGGTCTCCTCTTCTGAGCTGCATCAGGGACGTCACTTTTACCCACTGCAGCTGCAGGGAATGACGAGTGAGGTCCCTGACGCCACACAGAAGAGCCGTCAGGGATCGTCACTCGGCACACTTTCAATGCTTTACTGGCCACGCAGCCCCGAAAGACCCGCAGCCTGAATCTGAGCCTGCCAGAGCGCGGCCAGGTGAGGTTAAATTTACAAATAAGCAGGGGAGAAAAGCTGGGGAAAAGGGGCAGGACAATGATAAGTGTAATCCGCGCTGCTGCAGCAGCCGCCGCTGGTCACTGTTTTAAAGTGGCCGCGGCCGAGCTGCTGATGTTTTAACAGGCAGCCAGGGCTGCAGCCACTTTCAATCAGTGACCGGCTGATTTATTGGCGTATAATTGTAGTTTTAAAAGTGCGTGTTCTATGCCGATAAATACTGGCTTTTGTGTTACACAAGCTTAAATTCTATTCATCTGAGCAAACTGTAAAGGGTCTTCACTGGGGTCTTCTGTGTAGAATCTGTGCAAGGATCATTTTCAACTTCCTGTGGGGACAATGCTATGACACAACTCGAGTGTATCCAAAAGGTGATGGCACAGACGGCTGTCGCTAACTGGGTCCGGTCCGTAGGATAACACACCTAATTCTTCATTGCAATTGGGTCTTCAGAATTTGTCTCCCTAAAATGCTATCTTTTTCTTCCCCTCCCAGCTAGGCAGGAAAGTTGGATAAGGCAAGACTAGGAATGTTGTGGCCTCTCTAGGTAAGGTTTACCTGACTGTTACTACATCTGAGGTTTCTTTGTGCGAACTCTGTCATGAGGTCAGTGAGGTACAGAAAATCGGTGCATTCTCTACTCTGACCTAGCCAGAATTAACTAGAATCAGGGCTTTTTGCACTCCCTATACTGGGAATAGGGGTTAATTCTGGGCATTAATTGGCTAAGAGGCGGACATATGACTAGGTAGTGACTATATACAGCTTTGTACATAGTATACTTCATGCTAACACTTTGTAAAGGGATTCAGAGCAAGGACATCAGAAAATAAAATAATGAAGTAGTGTGCACTGTTTTCATATTTTCAGATGGGAAAATGTGTTGTACATATTCTTGTGACTGATCCCCAACACATCTGTCATGTATAAGCACACCTTCTTTCTGTTGTTTTTATAAGTAGTAGACTTCCTATTATTTTTCATCATAAAGAGCCTCTACAGCGCCGTCTAATATACAGTAGCTGTATCTGGCCTCTTCCGTACGGTGCCATCCTAGCCCCTGACATTCTCAGAGATGGACTATTCTCAGCTGTGTTATTATTTCATCTAGGCATATGCAAAGAGGAAGGATTACTGCTTTCCTTCTAAAAATGGAATGAGATGGGAAACGCTTAGTGTTCCCACTGAAAACTGTTTACAGAAAAGCATGGGAGGGTAATTTACTAAATTAATGATGTAGAACAGGGAGATAACAGATTTAAATAGCCAGGCCAGAAATTACATGAGATGACCCATAAGGAATCAGTTTGCTTCAATGCAGATCTCCTCCCCTATAACAAATTGTTACATTTCTGCAGTGATAATAATAAGGTATAGCAGGCAATTTAACAGAGCAAGGTTATATTTAGTACATCCTGCGCATGGACGTAGGAAACAAATTAAGCAGTTGATGTTACATGATAACAAACAGTAGAAATAGAAATCTAATCCCAGTCATAAACTGAACAGGTTGATTGATGTCATAATAACCCAGCCAAGGCGGCCTTACACATCCATTACGCATAAGATTGAATCTAACTGCAGTTATTGGGAACACAAATGCTCTATCACCAGCTGAATACTTAATACAGGTTGGGCAAAAATGGTGAATACCAAATAGATGTTGTCATTGTCATGTTTAATAAATACAGCCACCTACAGTATCATTATTTGACAGATGATACTCCTACAGCTTAGACTTGTGACGTTAAATGTTAATTTTCAGATAAAAACAAGAATTCCTCTTTTGTTAGGTTACAACCCTACTGGGGTTCCAGGATGCAGAAACCTGAATGATCAATCATGGTCTCCTTTAAATATATCATGGCACATAGATTAGGAAGAGGCCATAAGAGTGATGTGAACAGCTCCTTACATACTAATGTAATGCTGAATATCAGCTTTAAAGGATCAGCAAAATGGGCTGTGGTTAGAATTTAAAAAAAATGATACTCACCTGCGCCAATCCCCTGTTGCATCCATCCTGATGGTCCTCAGTCCTGGTTGAGCAGTTCTTCCTGCTTCCATATCAAAAAGCAAAATCATCAGCTCAGCCAATCACTGGACATAGCAATGACCCAACAAACCATACCTCTAATAATAATAAAAATGCCCAGCTAAATGGTCACTGACATTTCTCGATTTGATGTGATGCCAATGGGATTTCTAACATATTTGCAAATCCCTTCACTTTCCAAAAATTACTCTTTACCCCCTAAAAACAGATCTAAAGTCTTGGCCAATAGGTTATTGACTTACCTTTCCTATGCTGTCGTCTGCCTGTTGTCACAGAAAATCTCTTTCTAGTTAAGTGTGGACAAAGCGTAGCCAGTGCTCTTTGCAAAAGAGAGAGACTGTGTACCAGCATGTTGAGCCAGTCAGCCTGCTCAAGATGATCCTCAAAGGTAAATCAAGGCTTAACTCCTACCTCTGACCACCCATAAAGGTCTTGGCAGCTTTCCCTTGTGAAAATACAACACAAGGCCCACAAAATGCCAACCTGTTCAGTCCAGTGCACATTTTTCAACACTATGTCATTGCATAGCAGGGTATGCTGTGCTGTAAATGTCTAGGCAACTTCGGGAGGTAGTTCTTTGTGTGTACTACAGCCCGTATCTGGTCCTGCCTCATGAGAAATAGCTGAGCACCATGGAGGGGGCTCAACAACAGCATTGAGAGCACTAAAGTCATCTTGTCACCACTTTAAAGACACCCTGCAGGTTTATAGAAATGACAGGTACACTTCTAAGATCCATCAAGAGCACCTACCCGGCAGGAGATATATACAGATATACAGTACAAAATAAAAACAAACAAGGATACAAAGAAGCTTTATTATAAGGAAATTTCTAATACTCGGCATGTTTAGAATATCTCATGTAATGTAACTTAGCCTACAGCATGAATAAACATAAAAAGTAGCTAAAGATGGTAGAAGATCTCAGTTCTGCGGATGATAAGGGTCCGCCTCCAGCTTGCCATTTTTAGAATCAGGCAGACAGCCTGGAGAACTGAAACAAAACTGTCCTAATGTGATCAGATCCAAATGACGTTTTGTTTCGGTGAAAAACATATTAGTGTAATGGCATGCTGTTGAATAGTCATATTATCTATGAATGGCTTCATCGTAATGCTCTTCATGATGCTCACCATTATATGATAATATCATAACATACTTGCAGAGTCCTCATCAGTCTCCTCAATGTCACTAGACATAATGACAGCCGTTCTGCTCTCAGCCTTTCTGGCAGCTGATAAATGTTCTCTTTGAGCCCTGGTATCACTAGTAGATGTCAATCCATGTTAAATGCTGCAGAGAGCGGCTTACAAAGAGCACGCTTGTCAGGAACATATTACAGATGGGCACTAGTCAATATCACTGTATTGAATGGAGTTTTTACTTTGGGACTGTGTGCTGGAGTAAGTCCTTAGGGGCACACTAACATCATTTTTTTCTCTTTAATTCTGTTTTGCTCAGGTCAATGTGAGTGAGATCTTTTTCTACCAAACTGTATTGCTTGAAGTGTGATTGAAGTATGACGTGCATTCTTAGACCCATAAGACTGCATTACATGGAAAGTATCTTTGGAAAATACACAGAAAAGGTCTATGGGGAGATTTAACAAAACCTGTACAGAGGAAAGATTGCTGCATTACCCATAGCAACCAATCAGATCTCTTCTTTCATTTTTAAAGAGATCTGTCAAAAATTTAAAGAAGTAACCTGGTTGCTATTGGCAACTCAGTAACTTTTCCTCTGTGCAGGATTTGATAAATATCCTCCATACTGTATATAGCAACCTTAACAATAAAACCACTGAACTTCAGTATTTCCTGTTGACATTTTCTTTTTTACTACAAATCCCAAAACTCCACTTTCCTACCTCCCACACATCAGCCACCCAACCAATTGAACAACAAAACAAGCTAGATTCAATGAAAAAGGTCAGTGCTTTCTAATCAAGGTGCCTCTAGCTGTTGCTAATTCCCTCTGCTTACTCCACCCATTGAAGCAGACAGGCTCCCTGTCATCACCTGACTAGCAATGTCAGGTCTCGGCCGCACTGCATCCTGGGAAATACCCGAGACAGGAGTCATTTCATATGCTGTTAAAAATGAACATCTAGAGCAAAGATCACATAAGAATATGAGACCAGCCGTTAGAGACAGGTACAGACACTATATTACGAACTATACTAACTTTACAGCCCCTGTAGTATATTCAAATTAAAATAAATCCTGGAATACCCCTTTAACCTTGTCTTTTTGGACAATAGTTTGGCCTTATTCACTTGTTGGGGTCTCTTCCCTTCCTGGCACAAAATTGTCCTCAGTATTTATGGACATAGTTTTAAACATGATGCATGCCATGAGTAATGGTCTTTGGCCTGAAAAACGACTGAGGTTCTGATGGCAATACTATTGTGCTTTATATCCTTGAATACCTGCTTTCCTTATGAAGGGATGTACTTGATCTACAATAATGTTAAAGTAGTTTAAAAGAACCCAAGGTTTCCTAGCAGAGAATCAGACTGCCTTCCCTTACTTGTCTTCTTCCCATATTGCATCCTGGTGCTATTTGTTCCCCAAGTAAGCTTTGTACATGCACTTGGCCATCCATATAAAATAAAAAGGAATAGGTGATATCTCCTATCAGGCCTCCTTCTTCCATTACCCCTGATTCTTTCAGCAGTAGAAAGGGGTCAACTTGAGACCTTTGACCAGTCTATGGCTAAACATCTAAATTTTAGGAAGCCAAATAGAAAGATGTAAGAGCACACAGTGTATCATACACAGCATTAACTGTATGTTTATAATTGTGCTACAGTAGCTGTAGGATTGGAACAGATGGGTGAGCCTTCACTCCCCACACAAATATATATGTGACAGACCATATAGAACATTTGTTAATGGTAACCCTATTGCCAGGACTTCACTGAGACTTTTCTGAGGATTACATGAAACTCCATAGGAGAGATTTATTATTACAAAGAGTCAATTGGCACCAGAAAACTGACATTTGTTATGAGTTTTAGACACATTTTAGACACTTTTGCACCTCACTTGACAAGTGAACATGGATTTTTAGGAAAGGCAACGTGGCCTGTGTGTAACTGCAGTGAATTGTGCCATAACATTTTGGAGTGAAGTAAGAAATCCATTAGAAAGTCACTTTTAGTAATTCTGGACCAATGTATTCCTTTAGACTGCAGCTGTATCTCAATAGTCTCAGTGTAGCCCAGTGCTTATAGCTGTTTTATGTATTACAAGTAATAGCTGGGCTGCCTTACACAAGGTCAGAAAAGGTAAAGAAAAACACCAGAAAAAACCCTGTGTGGAAACCAAGCCTAATACCAATGGATCATTTTCACTTTACTAGCACATAAGTTCCTCTGAAATAATACTCTAGCTTTTAACAAGGTATTACATACTGACACTTTAACCAATTCCAGACCGGGCTCGTTTCCGCTTCTTGACCAGAGGCAGTTTCACATATCTTAGTATACGCAGATTTGGCTCCAGTTACAGAGGGGATACAGCCTGACACTCTCTGCAGAGGTGATCTGGGTCTTCTAGGATCTAGCAGCTGTTACGCCGAGCGCTCCGGGTCCCCGCTCCTCCCCGGAGCGCTCGCTTCACTCTCCCCGCTGCAGCGCTCCGGTCACATCCTCTGACCCGGGGCGCTGCGATTCCGCTGCCAGCCGGGATGCGATTCGCGATGCGGGTAGCGCCCGCTCGCGATGCGCACCCCGGCTCCCGTACCTTACTCGCTCTCCGTCTGTTCTGTCCCGGCGCGCGCGGCCCCGCTCCCTAGGGCGCGCGCGCGCCGGGTCTCTGCGATTTAAAGGGCCACTGCGCCGCTGATTGGCGCAGTGGTTCCAATTAGTGTGTTCACCTGTGCACTTCCCTATATCACCTCACTTCCCCTGCACTCCCTTGCCGGATCTTGTTGCCATTGTGCCAGTGAAAGCGTTCCTTGTGTGTTCCTAGCCTGTGTTCCAGACCTTCTGCCGTTGCCCCTGACTACGATCCTTGCTGCCTGCCCCGACCTTCTGCTACGTCCGACCTTGCTTCTGCCTACTCCCTTGTACCGCGCCTATCTTCAGCAGCCAGAGAGGTGAGCCGTTGCTAGTGGATACGACCTGGTCACTACCGCCGCAGCAAGACCATCCCGCTTTGCGGCGGGCTCTGGTGAAAACCAGTAGTGGCTTAGAACCGGTCCACTAGCACGGTCCACGCCAATCCCTCTCTGGCACAGAGGATCCACTACCTGCCAGCCGGCATCGTGACAGTAGATCCGGCCATGGATCCCGCTGAAGTTCCTCTGCCAGTTGTCGCTGACCTCACCACGGTGGTCGCCCAGCAGTCACAACAGATAGCGCAACAAGGCCAACAGCTGTCTCAACTGACCGTTATGCTACAACAGTTACTACCACAGCTTCAGCAGTCATCTCCTCCGCCAGCTCCTGCACCTCCTCCGCAGCGAGTGGCCGCTCCTGGGCTACGCCTATCCTTGCCGGATAAATTTGATGGGGACTCTAAGTTTTGCCGTGGCTTTCTTTCCCAATGTTCCCTGCATCTGGAGATGATGTCGGACCTGTTTCCCACTGAAAGGTCTAAGGTGGCTTTCGTAGTCAGCCTTCTGTCCGGAAAAGCCCTGTCATGGGCCACACCGCTCTGGGACCGCAATGACCCCGTCACTGCCTCTGTACACTCCTTCTTCTCGGAAATCCGAAGTGTCTTTGAGGAACCTGCCCGAGCCTCTTCTGCTGAGACTGCCCTGTTGAACCTGGTCCAGGGTAATTCTTCCGTTGGCGAGTATGCCGTACAATTCCGTACTCTTGCTTCAGAATTGTCCTGGAATAATGAGGCCCTCTGCGCGACCTTCAAAAAAGGCCTATCCAGCAACATTAAAGATGTTCTGGCCGCACGAGAAATTCCTGCTAATCTACATGAACTTATTCACCTAGCCACTCGCATTGACATGCGTTTTTCCGAAAGGCGTCAGGAACTCCGCCAAGATATGGACTCTGTTCGCACGAGGCGTTTCTTCTCCTCGGCTCCTCTCTCCTCTGGTCCCCTGCAACCTGTTCCTGTGCCTCCCGCCGTGGAGGCTATGCAGGTCGACCGGTCTCGTCTGACACCTCAAGAGAGGACACGACGCCGTATGGAGAACCTCTGCCTGTACTGTGCTAGTACCGAACACTTCCTGAGGGATTGTCCTATCCGTCCTTCCCGCCTGGAAAGACGTACGCTGACTCCGCACAAAGGCGAGACAGTCCTTGATGTCTACTCTGCTTCTCCACGTCTTACTGTGCCTGTGCGGATGTCTGCCTCTGCCTTCTCCTTCTCTACTGTGGCCTTCTTGGACTCTGGATCTGCAGGAAATTTTATTTTGGCCTCTCTCGTCAACAGGTTCAACATCCCGGTGACCAGTCTCGCCAGACCCCTCTACATCAATTGTGTAAATAATGAAAGATTGGACTGTACCATACGTTTCCGCACGGAGCCCCTTCTTATGAGCATCGGATCTCATCACGAGAGGATTGAACTTTTGGTCCTCCCCAATTGCACCTCGGAAATTCTCCTTGGACTTCCCTGGCTTCAACTTCATTCCCCAACCTTGGATTGGTCCACTGGGGAGATCAAGAGTTGGGGGTCCTCTTGTTCCAAGAACTGTCTAAAACCGGTTCCCAGTAACCCTTGCCGTAACTCTGTGGTTCCTCCAGTAACCGGTCTCCCTAAGGCCTATATGGACTTCGCGGATGTTTTCTGCAAAAAACAAGCTGAGACTCTACCTCCTCACAGGCCTTATGATTGTCCTATCGACCTCCTCCCGGGCACTACTCCACCCCGGGGCAGAATTTATCCTCTCTCTGCCCCAGAGACTCTTGCCATGTCTGAATACGTCCAGGAGAATCTAAAAAAGGGCTTTATCCGTAAATCCTCCTCTCCTGCCGGAGCCGGATTTTTCTTTGTGTCCAAAAAAGATGGCTCCCTACGTCCTTGCATTGACTACCGCGGTCTTAATAAAATCACGGTTAAGAACCGCTACCCCTTACCCCTCATCTCTGAACTCTTTGATCGCCTCCAAGGTGCCCACATCTTTACTAAATTGGACTTAAGAGGCGCCTATAACCTCATCCGCATCAGAGAGGGGGATGAGTGGAAAACGGCATTTAACACCAGAGATGGACACTTTGAGTATCTGGTCATGCCCTTTGGCCTGTGCAACGCCCCTGCCGTCTTCCAAGACTTTGTCAATGAAATTTTTCGTGATCTGTTATACTCCTGTGTTGTTGTATATCTGGACGATATCCTAATTTTTTCTGCCAATCTAGAAGAACACCGCCAGCATGTCCGTATGGTTCTTCAGAGACTTCGTGACAATCAACTCTATGCCAAAATTGAGAAATGTCTGTTTGAATGCCAATCTCTTCCTTTTCTAGGATATTTGGTCTCTGGCCAGGGACTACAGATGGATCCAGACAAACTCTCTGCCGTCTTAGATTGGCCACGCCCCTCCGGACTCCGTGCTATCCAACGTTTTTTGGGGTTCGCCAATTATTACAGGCAATTTATTCCACATTTTTCTACCATTGTGGCTCCTATCGTGGCTTTAACCAAAAAAAATGCTGATCCCAAGTCCTGGCCTCCTCAAGCAGAAGACGCCTTTAAACGACTCAAGTCTGCCTTTTCTTCGGCTCCCGTCCTCTCCAGACCTGACCCTTCCAAACCCTTCCTATTGGAGGTTGATGCCTCCTCAGTGGGAGCTGGAGCTGTTCTTCTACAAAAAAATTCCTCCGGGCATGCTGTCACTTGTGGTTTTTTCTCTAGGACCTTCTCTCCAGCGGAGAGGAACTACTCCATCGGGGATCGAGAGCTTCTAGCCATTAAATTAGCACTTGAGGAATGGAGGCATCTGCTGGAGGGATCAAGTTTTCCTGTTATTATCTACACCGACCACAAGAACCTCTCCTACCTCCAGTCTGCCCAACGGCTGAATCCTCGCCAGGCCCGGTGGTCTCTGTTCTTTGCCCGATTTAATTTTGAGATTCACTTTCGTCCTGCCGATAAGAACATTAGGGCCGATGCTCTCTCTCGTTCCTCGGATGCCTCAGAAGTTGAACTCTCTCCGCAACACATCATTCCACCTGACTGCCTGATCTCCACTTCTCCTGCCTCCATCAGGCAGACTCCTCCAGGAAAGACCTTTGTTTCTCCACGCCAACGCCTCGGAATCCTCAAATGGGGTCACTCCTCCCATCTCGCAGGTCATGCGGGCATCAAGAAATCTGTGCAACTCATCTCCCGCTTCTATTGGTGGCCGACTCTGGAGACGGATGTTGTGGACTTTGTGCGAGCCTGCACTATCTGTGCCCGGGATAAAACTCCTCGCCAGAAGCCCGCTGGTTTTCTTCATCCTCTGCCTGTCCCCGAACAGCCTTGGTCTCTGATTGGTATGGATTTTATTACTGATTTACCCCCTTCCCGTGGCAACACTGTTATTTGGGTGGTCGTTGATCGATTCTCCAAAATGGCACATTTCATCCCTCTTCCTGGTCTTCCTTCTGCGCCTCAGTTGGCTAAACAATTTTTTGTACACATTTTTCGTCTTCACGGGTTGCCTACGCAGATTGTCTCGGATAGAGGTGTCCAATTCGTGTCTAAATTCTGGAGGGCTCTCTGTAAACAACTCAAGATTAAATTAAATTTTTCTTCTGCATATCATCCCCAGTCCAATGGACAAGTAGAAAGAATTAACCAGATCTTGGGTGATTATTTGCGACATTTTGTTTCCTCCCGCCAGGATGACTGGGCAGATCTCCTCCCATGGGCCGAATTCTCGTATAACTTCAGGGTCTCTGAATCTTCCTCCAAATCCCCATTTTTCGTGGTGTACGGCCGTCACCCTCTTCCCCCCCTCCCTACTCCCTTGCCCTCTGGTCTGCCCGCTGTGGATGAAATTTCTCGTGACCTTTCCATCATATGGAGAGAGACCCAAAATTCTCTCTTACAGGCTTCATCACGCATGAAGAAGTTCGCGGATAAGAAAAGAAGAGCTCCTCCCGTTTTTTCCCCTGGAGACAAGGTATGGCTCTCCGCTAAATATGTCCGCTTCCGTGTCCCTAGCTACAAGTTGGGACCACGCTATCTTGGTCCTTTCAAAATTTTGTGTCAAATTAATCCTGTCTCTTATAAACTTCTTCTTCCTCCTTCTCTTCGTATCCCTAATGCCTTTCACGTCTCTCTTCTCAAACCACTCATCCTCAACCGTTTTTCTCCCAAATCTGTTCCTCCCACTCCTGTTTCCGGCTCCTCGGACATCTTCTCTGTCAAAGAGATCTTAGCTTCCAAAAAGGTCAGAGGGAAAACTTTTTTTTTAGTGGACTGGGAGGGTTGTGGTCCTGAAGAGAGATCCTGGGAACCTGAGGACAACATCCTAGACAAAAGTCTGCTCCTCAGGTTCTCAGGCTCTAAGAAGAGGGGGAGACCCAAGGGGGGGGGTACTGTTACGCCGAGCGCTCCGGGTCCCCGCTCCTCCCCGGAGCGCTCGCTTCACTCTCCCCGCTGCAGCGCTCCGGTCACATCCTCTGACCCGGGGCGCTGCGATTCCGCTGCCAGCCGGGATGCGATTCGCGATGCGGGTAGCGCCCGCTCGCGATGCGCACCCCGGCTCCCGTACCTTACTCGCTCTCCGTCTGTTCTGTCCCGGCGCGCGCGGCCCCGCTCCCTAGGGCGCGCGCGCGCCGGGTCTCTGCGATTTAAAGGGCCACTGCGCCGCTGATTGGCGCAGTGGTTCCAATTAGTGTGTTCACCTGTGCACTTCCCTATATCACCTCACTTCCCCTGCACTCCCTTGCCGGATCTTGTTGCCATTGTGCCAGTGAAAGCGTTCCTTGTGTGGTCCTAGCCTGTGTTCCAGACCTTCTGCCGTTGCCCCTGACTACGATCCTTGCTGCCTGCCCCGACCTTCTGCTACGTCCGACCTTGCTTCTGCCTACTCCCTTGTACCGCGCCTATCTTCAGCAGCCAGAGAGGTGAGCTGTTGCTAGTGGATACGACCTGGTCACTACCGCCGCAGCAAGACCATCCCGCTTTGCGGCGGGCTCTGGTGAAAACCAGTAGTGGCTTAGAACCGGTCCACTAGCACGGTCCACGCCAATCCCTCTCTGGCACAGAGGATCCACTACCTGCCAGC
Organism: Hyla sarda; assembly: GCF_029499605.1. Lineage (NCBI taxonomy): Eukaryota > Metazoa > Chordata > Amphibia > Anura > Hylidae > Hyla > Hyla sarda. The sequence goes on from NC_079189.1 coordinate 421,741,161, forward strand.
CGGCATCGTGACAGCAGCTCACTGGCATTGGTGATCCCATGATTGCCAGGCTGGGAAGCAGAAAGCAGTGCTGAGTATTCATGCTGTGTGCTATGTGTACAGTGATTGGATATCCTTTGGATATGGGATAAGATGTCTTAGGGCCGGAGTACAACTTTAAGTGGAAGGTCTGTATCGCCAGGGCTGGGACAATATTGCACCCTACTTGCAGACAAAACCACGTTCGTATGTGTGTGCCACAGTGAGGATTTTAACTTTAAAGTACACCTGTCCACAACACTTTCTTGGTGTCAAGCTGCTGTCTCAGCAACCTGACCACACAGTGTACAGCTGCATCTCTCTACACCCAATATCAGAAAAAGGAAAGGGGGTAAACCTAGACAAACCCTAAGGTTGCATTCACGCAACGGAAATTCCGCCTATCCGTATGAATTCTGAATTCGCATTGATTTTCTACAGAATTCCGCAGTTTTTAACAAATGCACAAATTCTGCATGATTCCGCAGCTCAGTAAAAAGAAAACTTTTTTATTAGAACAGTCAATGTTTGTGCGGATTCCATGCAAAATATGAGACCAGACATATATTTTTCCAAACAGCAGAAATCGGAATTTCCATATCAATCATTCCGCAGCAGAAATTCTTCTGTGTGTATGATATTACGGAATCCCATTAAAGTTAATGGGCAATAAATTCAGGCGGAATTCTGTGCGGAATTTCCACCGTATGAACGCGGCCTTAAAAGGAACCTGCCATCATATATCTACAGGCGACCTGTTGAGGAGTAGAAAGAGCTGATGGGGAATGATATTGTATAATAATTTAAATATTGATTGAAATTTCTCCTCAGTTAGATGATGAGTCTTGTAGGGGGCCTCAGTCAGTGATTGACATTGTTCTCTTTGTCAGGATACATTCCTATATAGCTAGAAATCACTAATAGAAAATAAAACAAAATGAAGCAGCATCCACAGTCTAGACTACCACAGTGGTCTTTATATTCTATTACGTGATCATTTATTTCTTGTTTCCTATGTATGTGGAGTGAAGAATCTTTACTAATGATGTCAACACTATAATGTAGAAGCCATATAAATGATTAAACCTAAATAGGATTTTTCTTTTGGCACAGATGTCTTCACAATTATCTAAAATAATCTAGACCTAGTTTTTATTTCTATTTCCATTTCGGTTCCAATGAAAGTGACTTTCAGCGAGTACAAAAGTACTTGTTTAACAATTAGGATAATAAAAGATATGTTCTAGAAATTCAGTGGGTGGTACTAGAGTTAAAGGCATTAAAGTATTTTCTCATACTCCCATTGTGGAAATAAAAAAAATATATGCTTCATTTCAAGCTTGTTAAAGAAGAGACCACGCTAAAGCTTCCCGCACGGCAGTGAAATAAGGTATTAGTCAAAATTCTGGAAGCAGAAAATGGATTACACTGTAAATCATACTGTAGGGGGAAAAAAAAAGAATTAAAGCATTGTTTTACTGAAATAAAAATCTTAAAGGCCAATATATTTAATGCTGAATAACATACAGAAGTTATCACGTCTTTCATTAGGAATTTCTGAAAAAAAGTAAAAAGATTTTTTACGACTTACAAGGACAAGATCAATATAGGTATTACCACTAAATCAGACATTAGGATGCCATTTATACTAACAGCATGGTTTTTATTATTATCAGAGCAATGGTATTTATGATGGACCCATTGTGTAATAGATCCCTTTGACTTATGATGGGGGCCATCAGGTCTCAGGTACAACTTATATTCACCACCTGGAAAAAAAACAAGATTTTCTAACTTTAAAGGGTTACTCCGCTCCCCAGCGTCCAGAACTCAATGTTCCTAACGCTGGGTGTGGGCTTCCGTATTCAAGCCCACCCCCCTCGTGACGTCACGCATTGAGTCCCGGACGCTGGGGAGAAAAGTAACCCTTTAAGTGTACTAAAAGAAAATGTGTACTAAAACTAAATTCTAAAATATATTCATTCATATTTTTTCTGGCTATTACCCACCACATGAGCAGTGTCACAAATACAAGACATCACAGTTTTGAAAAAAAAATAAAATATATATATATATATATATATATATATATATATACACATTTTTTTTTATATTATTTTACATTTTTATTCAAAAATTTTAAAAGTCACATATTAATCTATTAAAAGTTACAACACAGCAGAAGTCAATTGTTTCTTTGAGTTTGATCTGTCATTTACTCAAAATGGCTGTGCATGTATGATCATTTAGGGTTCCACCCCGGCCAGCCCCCTCAGAATATATCAGCTTTGTCTTCATGCTAAGAGAAGACTGACCTGTCTTATGGCCTCAATGCTGAGCAGTTGTGAGTGTACAATATCGGTCAGTATTAAAGAGTACCTCTCATGATCTTATGATTGTATAATCCTCCCAGTTCACCGCCATCATGATAATCCAGCCCACCTTTATTTTTATAATTTTTTTGTTTTCTACCTTGATATTGCTCTGTATTTTCTGCTCAGTTTCAGTCAGATTCAAAGACTGGGAAGTTGCGTTCCCCAGCACAGATGACATCATCTGAAGCCATACAGGGGAGAACTTCCTCCCTCACTTTGCTACACACAGCCCAGAGCAGTTCAGTATGAGATGAGCTATGATTGCCTATGGCTGCACACACGTCCCTCAGCACTCCAGACTGCATTTCCTGATTTTGGACTTCTGCCAAAGATTTATTATTTACTATAAGGAGTGCAATAGCAAAAGTTAGTTTTAATGACTTTTAAAACTTTAAGACTAATTCCGAAGATAATTTGTATCCTAAGAAAAATATCTTTATGGCTATCTGGGATATTAAAAAAGTAAAAGACTATATAGTATTAATAGAACAAAAAAAAAAAAGTAGCATGGGGTAAATTTGTTTAACTCCACTGTTACCAGCACGGATCAGCAACAATTCAAATTTTTTTTGGCATAAACCACATGGTTTGTACAATTGTTTGTGACTTTTTAATGATATCCATCACACTCACAAATTGGGTGGGGCTAACTGTGGAAGGTCGTGGTTTTGCGCAAAGGTGGCATTGCCACTCTACCCCGAATGGACTACAATTTATGCATCCTAGCAGTGGTCTAGACTAGCTCAGAGCTGGTGTACATTTGTAAGTCTAAGTAGATTTCTAACATGGGTTATCCAGTGTTATCATACACCGGCAGGGATTTACTTTAGACTGAGGTATGGCCTCAATCTTAGCAAATCCCCACATGTTTCATAAAAAAAAACATCAGTGAGTTCATGAGCCTTTGAGCTTGAGATTTTATGAAAACCATCCATCTTTTAGGGTGTATTCACATGTAAAGTATCCTGCATATATTTGATGCTCAGGATTGAAAGCTGCTGATTTATGGCTGTGTTCAGTCATCTAGTTAACATTGAAATCTGAAGCATAACATTTTCAGCTTAACCTCTTAAGTTTTTCAGGACTGGACTACTCCTTTATCCCCTATCCTAAGGAGGGATATGTTTCAGATAGCGGGGGGTCCGACTACTGGGAGCCCCGCAATCTCTCATACGGGGCCCCGACTCTCCGGCCCGATAGCATGTGTCGACCACAGCATGAAGCGGCGGCTGACACGCCCCCTCAATACAGTCCTATGGCTCTGCCATAGAGTTGTATTGAGAGGGCATGTCAGCCGCCGCTTTGTGCAGTGGTCAACACGCCCTCTTCCCGCGGGCTGCCAGGGTTCCGTATGGGAGATTGCGGGGGGTCCCTGCGGTCTGACCTCCCCGCTATCTGAAACTTATCCCCTATCCTTAGGATAGAGGATAACTTTTTCAGGACTGGACTACTCCTTTAAGGACCAAGCCCATTTTGACCTTAAGGACTAGGCCAATTTTCATTTTTGCACTTTAGTCTTTTCCTCCTCTCCTTCAAAAGATCATACCGCTTTCAATTTTGCACCTACAGACCCAAATAAAGGCTTGTTTTTAGTTCCACCAATTGTACTTTGTAATGACTGCAAAACCAAAAAATATATATTTTTGGGGTTAAATAAAAAAAAAACACCATTTTGTAGCTTTTGGGGGCTTCCGTTTCTACACATTGCAATTTTCTGTAGAAATGACACCTGATCTTTATTCTGTAGGTCCATACAGTTGCAAGGATACCCAATTTATGTAGGTTTTACTTTATTTTACTACTTGCACCAAAATTAGTATGTTTAAAATTGTAATATTCTGACCCCTATAACTTTTTTATTTTTCCGCATATCAGGCTATATGAGAGCTCATTTTTTTGACCCATGGTCTGTAGTGTTTATCGGTACCATTTTTGTTTTGATGGGACTTTTTGATCGCTTTTTATCAGGTTTTAATGTTATATGAAGTGA